>NC_068935.1:35257080-35560111 GCF_023091745.1 Budorcas taxicolor
TCCAGGCAAGAGTGCTGGAGTGGGTTGCCATTTCCTACTCCAGGGGATCTTCCCAACCAAGGGATCGAACTCGGGTCTCCTGCACTGTAGGCAGACTCTTTACCATCTGAGCCACCAGGGAATCCCCTGAAAGTGCTCAAAAAAAAAAAAAATTTTTTTTTGGATGATTGAAGGAATGAATGTATGGCCTAAACAAAATGTATGACCTAAATAACCATTCCCTGCTCATATACTATACATTCTTTTTCTCATCCCCAGGACTTACTTATTTTATAACTAGAAGTTTATACCTTTTGACCTCCTTCACTCATTTCACCTACCCCTCAATCGGCAGGGTTTCCTTCTTTTTATAGCTGAATAGTATTCCATTGTGTTTGTGTGTGTGTATACACACCATAATTTCTCTATCCATTCATCCACTGATGGACAGTAAGGTGGTTTTCATGTTTTAGATATTGTAATTGATGCGGCAGTGAACATTGGGGGTGCAGATAACTTTTCTAGTTAGTGTTTTCATTTCCACTTCCCAGAAATGAAACTGCTAGATCATTCTGTGCTATGTGCTTAGTTGATCAGTCATGCCCGACTCTTTGCAACCCCATGGACTGTAGCCCGCCAGGCTCCTCTGTCCATGGGATTCTCCAGGCAAGAATACTGGAGTGGGTAGCCATGCCCTCCTCCAGGGATCTTCCCAACCCAGGGATTGACCCCAGGTCTCCCACATTGCAGGTGAATTCTTTACTTACTGAGCCACCAGGGAAGCCCAGATCATACAGTAGTTCTTTCTATTTTTAAGTTTTTGAGGAACCTCCATATCATATACCATAGATTCTAAGCAAACGAAATTACCTCCCATTTTCCTAGTACTTTCCCACCTATACCTTTTCTCACACTATTTTCTCTCCTTTCCCAAGATTTGCCTCACTCAATTCTCTTCATGTTTTTCTTCTCTTTCCTTTGCAGTGTTCATGATCTTAGTTTCCCTAGCAGGGATTGAACCCAGGCCCACAGCAGTGAAATTGCCAAGCCCTAACTGCTGTACCACTAGGAAATTCCCTCTCTTCATCTTTAAATGCCCAGTTTGAATGAGAAAAATCTCCATAAAACCTTCCCTGATGTCCCAATGTGGAAATGATCTCTCTCATTTTGTAAGGCTCCTCCCTACCAGATTTTGAATGCCTTCTAAATAATAATGATAGTATTCATGTTTGGTTCACATCAAATGTTAGCATATAGTAGAAGGTCAATGTTTATTAAACTGAAATGGGAGAATAAAGAATTATCTAGATGAACACTATGTATTAGAACTTTTTGTGATGATGGCAGTTTCAAAATCTGTGTGGTCCAGTATGATAGCCACAAATAGCTACTAGAACTGAATTTATTATTTTAGTTAATTAAAATGTCACTGCCCACTTGTGGCTAGTGGCTTCCTACTGGACCCTGAGCTATCTAGGTAATTCTAGTTGCAATTGTTCTTCATTCAACAGTGTTTACTGAGTACCTCCTATGTGCCAGACACAAAATAGGCTAGGAGCTAATGATATAAACATGAATAATTCATGGTCCTTGACCTCAAAGAGCTTGCAACCTATTAAGAAAAGATAGGATCAAATAAATCAATCAAGTGTTATAGGTGCTATTATAGAAGGCTGACAAAATAGAATGTGTGTACAAAGGTGAATGTGGGCAGGAGTCAGAAGAGGGTTTGTAAACAAGGTAAGATTAGTATTCATCAGGCAAACAAAAGATTAAGAGCTTTGCCCACAGAGGAGGGTGAACAAAGGCATGGAAGTCAAACCAGAGAGACCCTCTCCTCCTGGAAGTAGAAGTAGTTACTTTGATTTACACCTAGGAATTGGAAGGTCAAGAGCTCTAGTAAGGACATCCCAGGTGGCTCAATTGGTAAAGAATCCACCTGCCAGTGTAGGAGATGCCAGATAGGTGGGTTTGATCCCTGGATGAGGAAGATTCCCTGAAGTAGGAAATCACAACCCACTCCAGTATGCTTGCCTGGAGAACCCCATGGACAGAGGAGCCTGTGAGCTACAGTCCATGGGCTCTCAAAGTTGGACATGAGTGAGCAGGCATGCAGCCCAACAAACTCTATTAAAAGGAGAGCTGGTGAAGTTTGTGCTGGAGTCCTAGGCAGGAGCCCAATCCCAGAGGGTCCTTGGAATGCCTTGCTAAGGAAGGAGCCTGGTATCCTACAGGCAGTGGGAAGTCATGGAAGCCATGTGCTCATTTTATATTAGAGAAAGTTTTCCCTGGGAGACAGACTGGAAAGGGTTAGACAATCTGAGAGATGATGGAGTATGTGGGATCTTAGTGGCACTGGAAACATAGTCCAGGTTTAGACAGGGTATGTGAGCTTTTTGTTAATAGCTTGAAATAAGATGATGATTACAGTGAACATCTTTGTTTTGTCTCTATTTGATAATCCATTCAATTTTCTTCTTTGTTTCTTTTCTTTCTTTCATTTTCTTTTTGCATACAGAGACACAGCCTTCACTGAATGGCCAGATCTCCATGGAAGCAAAATTGAAACTTGGTATGACTATTCGGACATTTCAAGGAAAGAAAGTACCTTCTGCTTAAATCATTTGAGAAATAGTAGCCAAAATAACTCATTCCTATCAGTAGCTAATTCTTCCATTCACTTAATGCTGGCACTGATCCTAGTTATTTGTATTAAGTAGCTCACCGCGTCATAGGATTTGTTTACATAGTCAGATGACAGGTTTGCCTTAGTTTTAAGTGCCAACATTTAATAAACAACAACAAAAAAAGACTTCCTGTCACAGGCAGACCTATCTACTCAAACTTCAGAATTACTTTAAAGGTCCTATTGTGATGCAGGAGTTTTCAATACCTTCAGGAGACATTTATCATTTCAAACCCAAACACATTTAATGGTTACATTAGCCTTCATTTTGTTTGTTGCCATTGTGGAACTGTTGCTGGATACTCATTCTGATAGAAATAGCAATCGTTTTTGAAAGCAGAAGCATTGTTGTTAGCAGAACAACACATGCATATACACACCCCAAATAAACATTTTTAGCTATTTCCGGATATTGCTTACAGTTATTTGGTTAAATTTAGCATTGCCCAGAACCTCCAATAAGATTGTCTGTGATTGGCATGCATACAAATTTATAAAGCCCAGGTTATATTAATAACTAAATGAAAAGACCCTGATGCTGGGAAAGATTGAAGGCGGGAGGAGAAGGGGACGACAGAGGATGAGATGGTTGGATGGCATCACCTACGCAATGGACATGGGTTTGGGTAAACTCTGGGAGTTGGTGATGGACAGGAAGGCCTGGTGTGCTGCAGTCTGTGGGGTTGCAAAGAGTCAGACATGACTGAGCGACTGAACTAAAAAGGGACATTAACATTAATAACAACAAAGATGATGGTAAACCATAATGGAAAAGAATATTTTTAAAAGAATATATATATAACTGAATCACTGCTGTACAGCAGTAATTAATACAACATTGCAAATCAACTGTACTTCAATAAAAAATTAATTAAGAACAAATACTAAAAAAACAACAAAGATGACTCTTTGAACTTAAGTACACTATTTCTTATTAGTAACTACCAACGTTAAGTAAAATTTAAACTCTAGAACCACTGTCAGCATTTGATGTCTATCACTGGTAGCAAGTTTACTGTTATATGCTGATAAGATGTCTAATGTTAGACTCTAGAAATTAGTGCTAGAACTGCTTGTGGAAAGATTAAGAGGTGTGAAAAAAGAATGAAGGCAGATTTGCAAAGTGGAAGAGGGCTACAGATAGAAACTTCTGAGAAAATACATTTTATCCTCCAAATATAGACAATACTGCATTAGATTCTAGACCAAACTTTTTGTTCAAAGCTATAAAGGGCATTTTTGAGACAATTGGCAATATTTGAATACAGTGTAGTAGTGTATATAATAATTTTGTATCAGTGTTAATTTCCTGATTTTAATCATTGTGTTGTTACTCAAGTTACTCAAGTGAATGTCTTTATTCTTAACAGATACCCTGGAGTATTTAAGGATAAAGGGGGCATTACATCAGCAATTTATACTCAAATGGTTCAGAAAGAAAGGTAAATGTATTCTTTATATACACATTATAAATTGTGATAGTGCGCTGAAACCTGCTAGCGCCAGCTCACAGGAGCTGATTGTATACTCCAGTTAGTGACCTCACATTGGGGGCTTGAAATCAGCCCCCGTGGTGAGAGCATTTACACCATGAAAATCAGCAAATGCTGTGCTATGCTTAGTCACTCAGTCGTGTTCGACTCTTTGCGACTCATGGACTGTAGCCTGCCAGGCTCCTCTGTTCTTGGGGCTTCTTCAGGCAAGAATACTGGAGCGGGGTGCCATGCCATGCTCCAGGGGATCTTCCTAACCCAGGGATCAAACCCAGTTCTCCACACTGCAGGCAGATTCTTTACTATCTGAGCCACCAGCGAAGCCTCAAATGCTATAGACCAGTGCTGTTTTTTCCCCTGGAGAACCAGTTGTCAAAACATATTAGCCATGGATCAAAGTCAAAAATAATGTCTAGATTCATGCAGTTTTTTATTATTATAATTGATGGGTTGTCCTATTTTGCCTTTGACCTGAGTTGATATATTCGAAAAGATCTAGTGCTGCTAAATACTCAATAATAAATAATATTCTCAATATGTCATCCTCTAATCACCTGAAAATATCTTTCAAACTTATCTTGCCAAAAAAAGTAGGTAAATATATACATTATCTTAGTTTTGTAGTTACTTTTTGTACACTGTAAACTAAAAGCAATCATGTATCTAACAGTAGGAATCAATTTGTTGCTGTTGAGTCGCTAAGTCATATCCAGCTCTTTTGTGACCTCATGGACTGTACCCCGCCAGGCTCCTCTGTCCATGGGGTTTCCCAGCGAGAATACTGGAGTGGGTTGTCACTTCCTTTTCCAGGGGATCTTCCCCACCCAGGGATCGAACCTGTGTCTCTTGTGTCTCCTGCATTGACAGGCAGATTCTTTACCACTGAGCCACCTGAGAAGCCCAGGAATCAAGTTAGTTATGCCCAAACAGAGATCCAACCAGTCCATCCTAAAGGAGATCAGTCTTGGGTGTTCATTGAAGGGACTGATGTTGAAGCTGAAACTCCAATACTTTGCCCACCTGATGTGAAGAGCTGACTCATTTGAAAAGACCCTGATGCTGGGAAAGGTTGAGGGCAGGAGGAGAAGGGGACAACAGAGGATGAGATGGTTGGATGGCATCACTGACACAATGGACATGGATTTGGGTGGATTCCAGGAGTTAGTGATGGACAGGGAAGCCTGGCGTGCTGTGGTCCATGGGGTCGCAAAGAGTCAGACATGACTGAGCGACTGAACTGAGCTGAACTGAAACACTGCTTGCCTCCCAAGTATCTGTCGGATTCCTGGGACTTTGTGAAGCTTCGTGTTCTCCATAAGGTCTCTCTTGAATACCACAGTCCTCATTGGTCCCTTCTTTACAGTTCATAGAATTGTGCAAAAGATACATAGAAGAGCATCCAAACTAATGCCCTCATTTTTCAAAGGAGAAACTGAAGACCAAGAGATTAGCATTCCCAGTATAATAGAATATCCGGTGACAGAGTGAGGAGCAGCAGCCTCCTCCTCTCATGCCAAAACCCTGAGCTATTTCTCTACACCATTAGAGCACACACTCGCCAGACCAGACTTAAATATTAGATCATAATTTTCTGCTTCCTGACCAAATGTAGTATGCTTACTGCCTCACAGAGTAGGAACATCTATCTAGCACGGTAGATCCTTGATAAATAAAATTTGGTACTCAATAAGCACTCTATATATCCATTAGTTTGGAATGCCTTTCATATACTCTTTTTTCACTTCAAAGATGCCTTTTGATTTATTTACAAAGCCATAAAACCTGACATGTGTTTTCTTAGTGCTATAAATGAAGAGCTGGCTACCAACAATGAAAGTAGATGACTTGTTTCCCAGTGGGTGGGACATCCAAATGTCTAGGTGCCAAATTATAAAATGAGATCAGCCTTGGAGTCTTTACTGAGGTTTTATTCTTTCAGATTTAAATATGGTTTATAGAACACTTTGAGAATCAATTTAAAGTCACTTTGCAGGGCAAAACTGTATAGCCATTTAGATATTCTTGAAGGAAAAGTGTATTAATTAGTAGCACAAGAAAATGCAAAAACTAATGGTGAAGTTGTTTGTCCCTATTTTTAAAAAATAATACTTTCTTGCAATTTTCAGAAAGACAAAATGATAAAATTTGAATAGTTTTTCAAAAGGACTACCAGATGAAACTTAATGAGGTTAGTAGTCTAAGATCCCAATCATCAGAGACTTTTAACTGGGGTATTTATCCCTTTATGAGTTGTTGAAACATTTTTAAGGTTTACAACCTACCATTCAGTAAGTTAAGACCAATAAAACACCCACTTGACCAATTCAGCCATATCCCAAGAAGAAATAACAGAACAGTCAGAGTTTGAAAAGATATTCATTAGTTGCAACTGTTGTGATATAGACCTCAAGACCTGTGAAGTATGTTGATCAGATTTTTTATACATAGTAAAAAAAAAATGACTTGCTGTTTGATCTGAACTCAGGTTTTAGCCTTCAGTTTGTAGATAGAACTATGTTAAAAATAAAAGTCAATCAAAAATTAATGCGACCAGTATTTGCTGTTGTGATATCATTATTTCAACCAAATTGTGATTCAGTGCTAAGGAGGATAGCTGGAAATGTTTAGAAAGTCACCAACACAGCAGATATTCTAGTCCACCTTTGGCTCCACAGTTTGTGCTCTTACTCACTGCACTACCATTGATTATATGATACCATTTTATAAAAGTTAAAATATGCAAAGTAATGTTCTATGCAGTTTATGGATAGACACATATGTGATAAAAATGTGAAAACATGCATGGAAATGAAAGGCATCAAATACATGAATTTGGCTCCTTCTGAGAAAGGGAGACAGGGGAAATGAATGGAAACAGAAAATTTTAGCTATATCCATAAAGTCTTATTTCTAGAAAAAAAAAAGATATTTAGTAAATACAGGAAACATATAAGATTTGACAATGCTGGGCTGTGAGTACAATGGAGCTTATCATATTATTCTCTATGAGGCTTATAATTTTATTCTCTCTATTACCTTTATTTGTAAAACATTTCACAATTTTTAAAACAGATTTTTAAAAACAAATGAAAAGGTATATTATGAGGCTGGAGTATGTGTCTTGGATCTCCAATGTAATAAACAATCCTGATTGTAATTTTAAATATTTACACAAATAATGTGAAATAAAGATTTTGTGAAATTCAGAAGCCCTTTTTCATTTCAGTTGAGATGCACTTGGATGTTTAATAAAAGCTCAGCAATGCAATCTTTAAAAGATTAGTTTTTACAAATAAAAGTAGTGAAAACTTCACAACAAAATACTTTTTGCATAGATTCATATAAGCACAACATATACAACCTCTTGAGAGACCATGTCCAAATTCAAACCAGAAGTCCACATAACCATTTTGGAATGCAGTACCATTGTTTATACATTTAAATTATGTTGTTTAAAGAAAGTTATACTTAATGAAGGAAAAGGAAGAATGCTGAAAACAGCTTTCAGAAGTATCCTGATAAAAGATCAGGTTTGAAAAAGTGCATAACTCTATTTGAATAATAGGACATTTTATTTGTGTAACAGCTAATCCCACAGTTTAATTTAAAGGTCAAGTCATTGATTTGGCTCAAGGCAGAGCAGAGAGACAGTTCTGTCTCCCTGTTTATACACATTCAAGTAGTTCCATGAGACCTCCTAAGATCTAAGATGAGGTAACTTTTTCTTAATTTGGTGGAAAGGTTTCTGTGTTGACAATAGAAAGAAACACCTTTATTCCTATTTTCCCCTTTTTAGTAAAACAGAAAATCCCACAGATTTCATGTCAATATATTGTCCCCTAGAAACACAGACAAGAAGGTCAAGAGAGCAGATATTTTATAAATATTCGTGTAGTCTTTTCCCCTTTGTAGTTTTTTTCTGCCTTCCTCTTATTTACATATTTCAAAGCACACTTTTCCTGTCCAGAGAAGTCATCCCCGTCCTTTAACCTGGGAGTGAGAGGAATTTTCCACTGCGATTGCTGTTGCCTACCTACTGTGCCCATGAATTATGTTTCTGAAGCACTGTTTGTCAGTGATTTCCAAAGCAATATTCACTCTACACCCTGGGGGTCAGACAACTTTTGACACTTCCTCAAAACTTAAAAGTAACATGAGTTTAATTGTCATGTGTATGAGACATTTGTTGCCTCCTCTCTCTTCCTTTATGTGTGTGAGCTCACCCCTTTGGTGTGGAAGATCTGAGAAAAGAAAGTGAGAAGGAAAAATCAAGAAATGATAATACCTTCAATTTCTAACAAAGAGCTCCAAATACTATTATTTTATAATGTTGCATCTGTCTTTGCAAGTGCGAACTGTGGGGAGGGGAGTTGGGGAGCTAAAGGGAATGACTGCCCATCATTTAACCTTTCAGTTTCATTATCTGTTAACTAGGAATAATAATACAGGCTTGACATACTTTGGTTCTTTGAAGATAAAGTTCATAATAAACGTAATACATGAATCTATTCTCCTTTTAAAAAATCAGAAAATTAAAAAGATAAAGGTAAGGACTTCCCTAGTGGCTTAATGGTAAAGAATCCACCTGCCAATGGAGGAAACACGGGTTCCTGGTCTGTGAAGATCCCACCTGCCTCGGAGCAGCTAAGCCCCGTGCTCCACAACTACTGAGCCTGAACTCTAGAGCCTGGAAGCTGCAACTACAGAGCCCACTCACCACAACTACTGAAGCCCAGGCTCCCTAGAGCCCGTGCTCCACAGCAAGAGAAGCCACTGCAATGAGAAGCCCTCACACCACAACTAGAGAGTAGGCCCTGCTCCCTGCAACTAGAGAAAGCCCGTGGAGCAATGAAGACGCAACACTGCCAAAAATAAATAAATTTATAAATAAAATTATTTTTTTAAAAAGATAAAGGTAAAATGCTTGCATTAGTCAGTGTTCTCCAGAGAAACAGAATCTACAGAATCCATATCTGTATCCGTATCTATATGTATTTGCATGTGTGGAGAAAGAAAGATTGATTATAAGGAATTGACTCAAACAGAGTTAGAGAGGCTGAGAAACCCAAGATCTGCCGTGGGAAAGCTGGCCAACCATCTGGTTCCAATCTGAGAGCAAATAAGCTTGGAGACCCAAGAAGAGCTGATGTTTCAGTTTGAGCAGCTCAAACAATGAGGCAGGAGGGAGGGTCTGCCTTTTTATTCTATTCAGGACTTCAACTGATTTGGTGAAGACCACCCACATTAGAGAAGACAATCTGCTTGGCTCAGTTTAACTGATTCAAATGTTAATCTCATATCAAAACATCCTCACAGACATACCCAGAATAATCTTAGACAAGTTACTGGGAACCCCATGGCCTTGTTAAGTTGACACATAAAATTGATTGTCTCAGTCCCCTTGGCCACCTCCCCAACTTGTTCTCTTCCCTTCTTCTCATAGATAACCATTTTTGCGTTTGAAGCTCATTCTTCCAGATAAATAGTTTAAATAGTTTTTTACCTTAATAAGTAGAAAAAAATATGTAGTATTGTACTGTAGTATATGACATAAATGGTATCAGATTGTACATATCCTTTGGTGACTTGTGGTTTTCATTCACATATGTTTTTGAGATTTGTCCTTGTTGATACATGCTGGTTCATGATTTTAACATCTGCCTACTGTGCAATTGAATGAATAAACTATGTTTCATTGAGTCATTCTTCTATTGATGTACATCGAGGTTGTTCCTGATTTGTCACTATTAACAGTTTTATAGTAAACGTCTTTGCGTACATGTGGGTGTTTCTCTGCCTAGAAGAGTAATGCATGTAATTCTCTTGAAGGGAGAAAACTTGACTAGTGTAATGAAAACTGATTGTAAAGTTTTAAGCTAGTCTTTTTGGTTTGTGTGTAATCTTATGAATTGTTGCTTTTTGATAAAGATTCTTGAGATATACTATGGCAGAAGGCCAGCTCTCCAGCAAAACAGGGTTTTTCAGAGTAGCTGTACTTTAGAGAGAATCACCTTAATTCAGGATCCAGAACTTACTTCTGCAAGTCTAGGACCTAATTTTTTCAGTGAACTCATCAAGAGACCATGTTTTCAGTATCCAGGCACTGTTGAAGTCACCCTAGGAAGAAGTAGGTAGATTCTTATTTTACATTTTCCAGATTATTTCATATTCTTTTTACAAAAATTTCTTCTTAAAGTCTTGGGATCACACCAGACTATTTGAGCCTTTTGATGCCTGTGACTCCTAAGTTGGGTTGTCACTCATCAGTATGAGCTTTGTTTTTTCAGAGTTCATGAACTGAAATACTAATTTTTAAATTGGTTTTTAGTCCTGGGTATAAAGGAACCAGGGCTTCCTCGGTGGTTCAGCAGTAAAGAGTGTGCCTACAATGCGGGAGACCGGGGTTCAGTCTCTGAGTTGGGAAGATTTCTTGGAGAAGGGAATGGCAACCCACTCTAGTATTGTTGCCTGGAGAATCCTTGTGAACAGAGAGGCCTGGCAGGCTACAGTTCATGGGGTTGCAAAGAGTGAGACGCAACTGAAGTGACTTCGCACACACGCATAAGTGAACCAAATCCCTCATTCTATAAGTAGGTACTATTTATCCCTATTTTACAGCTATGGAAACTGAGGCTCAGCGGAATTTGCCCCATGTCACAAAACTCTGAAATGGACGAGCCAGGATTCAACCCCAAGTCTGTTTGACTTCAAGGCCAGTGCTTTTTCCATAGTATACTGCAGGCTGTCAGGACACATTTTCTTTCTCTGTCCCTAACTCACTTTGCAACAGTATGTATGTATTTGAGGCATATAAAAGACCAAATAAATAATAAGAAAAACTACCATTTATTGACCACCCATTCTATGTTGGGCTTCCCTGGTGGCTCAGCTGGTAAAGAATCCACCTGCAATGCAAGAGACCTGGCTTCGATCCCTGGGTTGGGAAGATCCCCTGGAGAAGGGAAAGGCTACCCACTCCAGTATTCTGGCCTCGAGAATTCCTTGGACTGTATAGTCCATGGGGTCACAAAGAGTTGAACACGACTGAGAAGCTTTCACTTTCATTCTATGTCAAGCACTGGGCTAGGCATGATACCTTTTCTGTAAAACCTCATAACAGGTAGAAATTATCATCTCCATATTACAGATGAGAAAACTGAGGTTCAGAGAGTTTAAGTGACTTTCACAGAGAGTGCCAGGGCAGGATTCAAGCTCATATCTGTAGGATGCAAAATGTATGTACTTTCCACTACAACCAAGACTTTTCAGTATATTATTTTATTATATGTCTATGTATTATTAATACCTTCATTCTGGTCAAGCTTATATCATTTTAGGCAGACTTTGTGTCCCTCTCTAGTTAACATTAATAGTAGGTTTCATTTCATGTTTTACCTTAATGGGGAGGAGTTGAAGGGAGAATTAAAATCTAATTGTTATCTAGCACCTTTTTTATTCAACTATTTTCTCTTAATAAAGTGATTTTGCTTGCATTTTTTACAACTGCTGACAGAACATTAGTACACAGAAAATTTGTCACCTATGAGCAGTTCTCTGATCTTTTCTTAATATAATTTGGGTTTTTATTGAAGTATTTTTCTAGTTCTATAAGCAATGTTTTAATCTTTTGAAAAATGGCTAAAACAACAGAGCAAGAGGAAGCACTCATAAATCTCAGGAGTCATTCATTTGTTCATTTGTCTATCCATCCATCCAACACATATTTTTAGAGTGCCTACTGTGCAGCAGGCACTATGTTAGTTTCTGAGGATAAAAAGATAAATGTGACATAATTTCTGTTCTCAAGAAACTCACAATTGGTGGGGGAGACCTACAGGTAAATTGACAGTTACAGGACAGAGGGATGAGTATTGTGCCTGAACAAGAAAATAGTCTAGTGGTTTCAACAGTAGGTCCTTGGGCCATCAGGGTTCATATCTCAGGTCTGTCATATACTGTCACTATTTCATGCAGTTGGTATGAGAACTGAGTTTTTCATATGCTTGCTTTCCTTTGCTAAGTAGCTTCAGTCGTGTCCAACTCTTGCGACTCCATGGACTGTAACCTGCCAGGCACCTCTGTCCATGGGATTCTCCAGGCAAGAATACTGGAGTGGGTTGTGATGTCCTCCTCCAGGGGATCTTACCGACCCAGGGATCAAACCCACATCTCATTATGTCTCCTGCATTGTCAGACGGATTCTTTACTACTAACGCCACATGAACGATCAATAAATAGTGTTATTCTGGTAGCCATAAGCACTGGGTATTATCGCAACATAGAAAAGTGGCACCTAACCCAGATAGGGGAGGGGTTTGGGCAGTAGTCCTAGAGATTGAGTCTTGAAAGAAAACTGGGAGTTACCCAAGCAGAGAAGGGGACAATGGTTTTTGACAGAGTATAGCATGGACAAAGGCACCAAGACATAAGGGAATCTGGCATAAATCAAGAAGTTTGGTGTTGCTGAATATAAAGGGCAAGGGCATGGGGTAGTAGAGTGAAATTAGACAGGAACCGAATCGGGGTAGGGGGGCTTGTAATCAGTGCCCAAGACTTTGAACTTTATCTTGAGAGCTAAAGAAATCCATGAAGGCTTATAATGAGGGGGTAAAATGAGCAGATGATTTTGGTAGAATCATGAAGGATGGACAAGGGGGCAAGACTAGTATCAGGGAAACTTGTTATAGGCTGTGACAGTATTTCAAAGGAGAAATGGTGAGGGAGGCCCTGGACTAAGTTATGGCAATGTAAATGAGAGCATGGGACACAGTCAAGAGATGTTCAGGAATCGTAAGAAGTAGCAGCACTTAGATGCCACATGGATAAGACAGGTAGAAAATGTGAGTCCTTCTTTCTACCATTCACTCAGCTAGGAAATACAGGAGAAGCAGTTTGAGGAGAGATTTTCTTGACTGTAGTTCTGAGTGCTTGCAAAATAAAATCTAAATTCCTTAGTACCACATTCAGGGTCCCTTATGATCTGGCTCCAAATTATATTTCCAACTGTATCTCACAAGCATAACTTTTCCTAGTCAGATTAAACAAAGTGGTCCATTCCAACCACTGTTTTCCTAAACCCGTGCCTCTTTCAAACAGACATAGACACAAATAATGAGACACTGTAGAGAAATCGCAGTATCTCATTATTTGTGTCTATCTATATAGATAGATGTAGAGAAATATATATATTTCAAAATGATGGATGAAGAGGTGACATTTCAGCTGTATGATAGTTTAAAATGGCTTCCAATGAATTATACCTCCCTGTGCTCACGTCCCTTCACAATGTGATGCTATAATACCTCCTATCAAGAGGTGAAGTCTATTTCCTTTCCTCATTGCATCTGGGCTGACCGTGTAACTTGTTTTGACCAATGAAATGCAGCAGAAGCGACATTCTGGGATTTCTGAGCCTAGGCAGGCCTTAAGAGAACTAGCAGTTTCTGCTTTTGCTCTTGAAACCCAGTTGCCATGGAAAAAAAGCCCAGGCTATTCTGCTGGAAAGAGGCTATGTGGAGAGAGAGGCAGTGGGGGATGAGATACCAGATGGAGATAGAGGACCAGGTGTGAGCATGTCCCAGCTGAGCCCAGTCCCCAGATGACCCACCAGCTGACTGTGGCCAGACAAATGAGCCTGAAAGGGACCAACAGAACTGCCCAGCCAACCCAAAGAATTTCAAGAAATAATAAATCAGGTTGTTTTAAGCCACGCAATTTAATGTTATACAGCAATAGGTAAGTGTGACACACTGGCAATGGAAACGTGAACAGGAATCCTCCAGGAAGATAATGGAGGAAAGAGTAGCTTTCTGGGCAGAGTGAATATAATGAGCAAAGGCACAGAGGAGTCAAAGTGCACAGCCTGTCTCAGGAAGGGCAAGTGCTATTGTGTGGTTAAAGGAAGACAGGCAGTGCATGGCAGGGAGTAGCTCATGAAAGGGGGAAGCTGGATATGTCTGGAAGGGAAAAGTCTTGTTATCAGTTGCAGTTTAATGTTATCACATCTTCGAACGTCACTCGGGAATTGGGCTTCTCTTGTATCGTTCCCTTCTTTTGTGAACTGTTTTCTTCCCAACCTCCTCCAAGAAATTGTTAGGTTGTTATCTACTTTCTTCAATGTCATCATGGAGAGTTTATTAAGAAGCACTTTCAAAATTTGGCTGCCTACCCAGTGGTTAGCTTAACATTACCTTTCATTTTTGCTAAATTCGCTTTTCTGTTCATTTATTAAAGAAGCAAACATTTATTGAGTTTCTGAAATATGCCAGGCACTTGGGATTCAGAAAAAAAATAAGCTGCAGTTCTTACATCAAGAAGCCTATAGTCTATTGGGTGAAATTGATGGGCAGTAGGAAATTACAATATAGCATGCTTAGCTCAGACAAGCAGAGGTTTTCATATAATTATTATGATCTAAGACAATACTGAATTTACAGAAACAGTTGCCATCAAGATCCTTTATTTGTTTCTGAAATAATAGACTCTAGATCTTTAAGTAGCCATGAAACTGTGATTGGCTTTATGCCATCAGACTTGGTAAGATACCACCTGGAATACTTGAATGTCAAAGTAAACTTTGCTCCAGAAAAAGCCAAATTGCATATGTCCAGATTCCCTTGGAGTTAATATGTAATACCTTTCTGAAATCCTCATTTTTAAGCCCTTATTATTTTTCTTTCACTTTCTTCTTATGGCTGAGGACCAGTTCATTCCTGTATGATTTCTCAGCCATTTGGAGGTCTTGGAATCACTTCTGTGGTAATATTTGCAGCCTCTGGATCTGGAACTCTTCAGAATACTTTTTTGGTTTTCAATTCCTTCCACCCAGTTTTTCTTCTGGTCTCATTAAAATTCACTGGATAGCCCTTTAATTCTTTGATCATGTACCTCGCTCACAGTTCCATTTGCTCACGTGTCTTTGCAAACCTCTGGGAGAGCAGCCCTTTCCTTTCTCCCATGTTTTCCCCAACGTGGTAATCTTGATCTTGTGTCTGCTAAGTTATGAGCTCTCTCCTGTTCCACGCTGGCACTGAGATCCCTAACTCAGCCTCCAGGAAATTATTTTCCTTTTTGCTTGGATGATATCCTTCAAGTCTTTGTGGGGATGGAAAATATCATCCCATTGAGCTTTCAGGACATTGTTTGAAAGAATGCTGTTATTTGCCAGAAATATCTACACAGTAGCTGAACTTCCAGCATATACATTATTCATTATTATTCAGCCACACCTAGTCTTGTATATTTATACCAATAGGATACTGGGTAGAGATTTGACCTTGACCCAGAATTCTTTTCAGTTCTATATCAAGGTGTTTATTAGTTTGATTCTATCTGAATTACCTCATTATTGACTCACACAGGATCATTTAATTGGAGAAGCCTTTAATACTTAAACAGATGGGCTAAGCCAGTTTTTCCTCTTTTATTCCCTCAGGATAATAATTATCTAACAGAGAATATCAATGGCTACAACTAGAGTCTTCTTCGTCTCACTTTAGTGTTGTCTACTGCCACCTTTTTGGTTCAAATATATATATAAAACCTAGACTTAATATTTTTCTTCATTTCCCGCCCCCCCGCCAAAATCTGTATCTACATTTACTGACACTTGATATGCTTAGTGTGAAGATTTAACCTTTATAAGGTTTATTCATTTCTCCAAGCAAATCTGAAGCAGTCATTTCACAGTGATGGCACCTGGATTAAGACAAATTTCTGCCTAAACATCAGCATGATTTCCTCACCCTTTTTCATAAAAACACAATTAGAAAATAAAAAAATTAAATAGGCATTAGGAAGTATGGTCATTTGTTTTTTTTAATTGAAATATATTTGATTTATAATGTTTCAGGTATATAGCAAAGTGATTCAGTTATACATATGTATGTATGAAGTGAAGAAGTGAAGTCGTTCAGTCATGTCCGACTCTTTGCGACTCCATGGACTGTAGCCTACCAGGCTCCTCGGTCCATGGGATTTTCCAGGCAAGAGTACTGAAGTGGGTTTCCATTTCGTTCTCCAGGGGATCTTCCCGACCCAGGGATCAAACCCAGGTCTCCCGCATTGTAGGCAGACGCTTTTGCCATCTGACCTACCAGGGAAGCCCCCATATGTATGTATACTATACATATAAAAATATATTTTTTATCAGGTTATTTTCCATTATAGGCTACTACAATATATTGAGTATAGTTCCCTGTGCTATACAGTAGATACTTGTCTACAATTGTCTTTTAAAGTTCATATCTTAGATCAACTTTCAAAACAAACAAATATTGAACAATTCAGCATCTTTTTTTTTAAAATTTGTAGCCTAAATCCTTTACATGGAATGTTAATTCAGTTGCCATCAAAAATCTTTTTTTCTTCTTTTCTGATTTATCAGACTCTGGTTCTGGGGTCACTCAGTCTTTAGGGTCCAACTTTCTTCTCTTGGTCTCAGCCAGGGGTAGTTTGTCTCCTTGCCTATGCTATTTGAGTGGGGCCTAGAAAAGTCCTAGTAGCTTTTTTAAAATTGAAAATGTTATTGAGATAATTGTATACTTGCTACAATTGTATGAAATAATACAGAGAGATCCCTTTTACATTTTGCCCAGGTCCTCACAATGATAACATAAAACTGTAGTATTACATCACAATCTGAATACTGATGTTGATATGATCCGCTGGTCTTATTCTGATTTCTCCAGTTTTAACTGTACTAATTGGTATATATGTGTGGGTATGCATGCATGCACATTTGTATTAATTTATATACAGTTTTATCACCATGTAGATTCACGTATCTACCACCTCAGTCAAGATACAGAAAGTTCAATACCACAAGGGTTCCTGGGGTTACCGTTTTATAACTACACTCACTTCCCTGTGAGCTCCCTTCCTCATCATGTAAAAAATGTCTGTATCTAGCATCTTTTCAAAACATACAATGTCAGAGCTACTAATAAAATCTATTCCTTTTGATTTTTAATTCAATGACCTTTACATATTGTTTCTTGTACTTCCTTTTTTGGAAAAGCACTGGCTAGGTGGTCAGATTAGTGGCAACCACTAATCTGTCCTCCATTTCTTACATTTTGTAACTTCCAAAATGTTATATAAATACTTTTCAAAAGTTTTCTGCACTTACAGTGAGAAACGTAAGCAGTGCTACAGTATTGCAAGAACAGTAAAAGCCCTCCTTGTGTTTTTCACTCCGTTTGAAGGAAAATATTTTCTACCGGAAAAGTAAAAGAGTAGAATCGACCCACTCTCTAGATATTTTACTCTGGTAAAGTTCTAATTTACTGAGGGTAGCTGAAGCTTTTCAGTATGGGCACTGCTTCAAGTCATGGTTTGTATTAAAGGAAACTCTGCCTATCCTTCCGCCCACCCCACATGCTGGGTAGTACAGACAGAACTTTAGGGTTGGGGGAATGAAAGAAAGCTTTTGCCTGAGATCCATAAGTTGAAATAGCCACATATATTGAAAAATGACAGAATTCAAAAGGAGCTTAAGAAAAAAGGTTGATTTATACTAAAAGTTCTGATACTCCATTTCATATTCCATCTTGGAACCACGTGTTCAGAAGTGTGCTTTCCTTTGAACATGATGTCATCGTGAATCCAAGGTCATTACGAAATATAAGCTTGACGTTGTTTTTCCTGTGATGCGGAGAGGTGCTACATTCTCTTGCTTCCTTCTCTCAAATGACAAAATGGCAAAAGGAGTTTGTGGAAAGGCTGCCCAAGTTAGGGGCTGATGGCTCTTTTCTCATGTGTTCTCAGCTGGCTTTGTTGTTCTAGGTTTCCCCTTACTACCCAGTTAGACTCAGATGTTGTCCCAACATCTTACTCTCATCTCCATCTCCCCCCTTGTTTTCTGTTCTGGAATAATCTGAAGAATTTCACCTGCTGGGTGTTTCCAACAGGCCAATTAAAATGGGGGAGAGGGGAGGAGGGAAGGAAGAGGAATAAGAACAGCGAAGAAGAAATTATTAAGTATTAAGCAAAGCAGAGGGACCTCCTGTTTGGTTTCAGTGAAGCTATTGAATTGATCTTCTACAACCTTTTGGGATTGGCATCAGAGAGAGAGGCAATTAGTGAGCCAACTGAAGTGGAAAGATTGAGAATGAAGGTAGAGAGTGATCTGGAAAACTAAACTCCCCCAAAGACTTTAAGACTACTAAAGCCAAAGAATTAGTGGTTTTTACTACTACTCTGGGTTGCATTCATTTTAAAGGCAACTGGTATCAGTGGCCAAAAAATGTATTAGCAACTTGAGAACAAGGAAAACCTACCTAACTGGGTCATTACTAATATTAATACCTATGAAATAGTAGAGGAAGCCAGTCTGAGAGAATCACTGCAGTGTGTAATTATCCCCTTTGAAAGTGCAGTTCATTCATGGATCTCAAAGCACACTACCAACTTTAATTATTTTCCACAACACCTCTGGGAGACTATTATTTCCTACAGACAGATGAAGAAATTGATAGAAAGGGTACCAGGCCCTTCCAATCACACCATGAGTCACCTGCTGACTTGCTCCAGTTCCTGATTTGTCATTTGAATTAATTGACTATTTCCAAATGAAGAGGGAATGCCTGAGTGGGGCTTTGGGGGAATTTTGGCTTTTAATTTTTGTTTGGAAGCAAAGGAGGCCAAATTCCTTTTAAGATAAAATGCTGTTCAAAGAATCATTATCTACTTGAATGTGTATGGAAATATATTAAAATAACATTCAAGATACACGCCAGAACACACACAGAAGTCTATAGCATAACAGCCCAAGTGGGTTCTGTTGTCTTCCCTCAGCCTTGGATAGAAAAACAAAACAGCAATAAATACATCATATACAGTCATAAAGTTTTAGTATCTGAACAGTCTTCAGCCATCTCAGATCCTATAGCTTTGGTTGCACCGCTTTGATGAAACCTGCTCCAATTATTGGGCCACACCCTCATTTGTCCTTCTTTGTTCCTGTAATATCGTTAGTCTAGCAATCTAGCTCTCTATCACACTATATTTACACTCTTTTGTTCCTTTGATTTGCTTTGAGTGAAACAAGACTGTGGTTACCAATGGTTCCTGCATTATGTTTGGGGCGGGGGAATACCTTGTGAATGACGAATGTAAATTTCTTTCTGCTACCAAGACTATAAACTCCAGGAGGACCCAGAGGATCTTATTTTATTCTGTCACTTTCTCCTAGAATTTGTGTACACTGCAAGTAATTAATACACCTTTCATTTTAAAAGGTGGCTTAATTTGAATATATATTTCAAATAAAAAGAAACTTGTGTGAACCTTGTATATACCACCCAGCCCCAGCAAAGGCTTAGAAAAGATTCCCTGGTGAATGAATAGCCTTTCCCTAATCCCCCAACAGATTCACAAACTGCTGTAGAAAATAACTTACTGGTTTCCTGCTTCAGAAATTCAAAACCCATCAGACTATCTTAAATTTCTCTAATTTGTCAGGGGTAAGTTCACTTCAGTTCAGTCGCTCAGCCGTATACGACTCTTTGCGACCCCATGGACTGCAGCACGCCAGGCTTCCCGTCCATCGCCAACTGCCAGAGCTTACTCAAACTCATGTCCATCAAGTTGGTGGTGCCGTCCAACCATCTCATCCTCTGGTGTCCCCTTCTCCTACTGCATTCAATCTTTTCCAGCATCAGTGTCTTTTCAAATGAGTCAGTTTTGCACATCAGGTGGCCAAAGTATTGGAGCTTCAGCTTCAGTATCAGTCCTTCCAATGAATATTCACAACTGATTTCCTTTAGGATGGACTGGCTGGATCTCCTTTCAGTCCAAGGGACTCTCAGGAGTCTTCTCCAACACCACAGCTCAAAGGCACCAATTCTTCAGCATTCAGCTTTCTTTATGGTCCAACTCTCACATTCATACCTGACTACTGGAAAAATCATAGCTTTGACTAGACAGACCTTTGTTGGCAAAGTAATGTCTCTGCTTTTTAATATGCTATCTAGGTTGGTCATAAATTTTCTTTCAAGGAGCAAGCGTCTTTTAATTTCATGGCTGCAGTCACCGTCTGCAGTGATTTTGGAGCCCCCCAAAATAAACTCTGACACTGTTTCCATTGTTTCGCCATCTATCTGCCATGAAATGATGGGACTGGACGTCATGATCTTAGTTTTCTGGATGTTGAATTTTAAGCCAATTTTTTCACTCCCCATTTTTCATTTTCATCAAGAGTCTCTTTAGTTCTTCTTTGCTTTCTGCCATAATGATGGTGTCATCTGCGTATCTGAGGTTATTGATATTTCTCCTGGCAATCTTGATTCCAGCTTGTGCTTCATCCAGCCCAGCATTTCCCATGATGTACTCTGCATAGAAGTTAAATAAACAGGGTGACAATATACAGCCTTAACATACTCCTTTCCCAATTTGGAACCAGTCTGTTCCATGTCCAGTTCTAACTGTTGTTTCTTGACCTGTATACAGATTTCTCAAGAAGCAGGTCAGGTGGTCTGGTATTCCCATCTCTTTCAGAATTTTGCACAGTTTGTTGTGATCCACACAGTCAAAGGCTTTGGCATAGTCAATACAGCAGAAATAGATGTTTTTCTGGAACTCTCTTGCTTTTTCCACGATCCAGTGGATGTTGGCAATTTGATCTCTGATTCCTCTGCCTTTTCTAAATCCAGATTGAACATCTGGAAGTTCACGGTTCACATACTCTTGAAGCCTGGCTTGGAGACTTTTGAGCATTACTTTGCCAATGTGTGGGATGAGTCCAATTGTGTGGTAGTTTAAGCATTCTTTGGCATTGCCTTTCTTTGGGATTGGGATGAAAATGGACTTTCTCCAGTCCTGTGGCCACTGCTGAGTGTTCCAAATTTGCTGGCATATTGAGTACAGCACTTTCACAGCATCATCTTTTAGAATTTGAAACAGCTCAACTGGAATTCCATCACCTCCCTAGCTTTCTCAGTAGTTATGCTTCCTAAGGCTCGCTTGACTTTGCACTCCAGGATGTCTGGCTTTAGGTGAGTTATCACACCATCATGATTATCTGGGTCATGAAGATCTTTTTTGTATAGTTCTTCTGTGTATTCTTGCCACCTCTTCTTAATATCTTCTGCTTCTGTTAGGTCAAAGGCATTGCAGAGTTCACCATCATTAAGAAATATTTAGTTACACTATGAAAATTATATAAATGAGATGAGTGCAATTGTGTGGTAGTTTGAACATTCTTGTAAGGGGTCAGTTCAGTTCAGTTCAGTACAGTCGCTCAGTCGTGTCCAACTGTTTGCGACCCCATGAATCGCAGCACGCCAGGCCTCCCTGTCCATCACCAACTCCTGGAGTTCACGCCCATCGAGTCAGTGATGCCATCCAGCCATCTCATCCTGGGTCGTCCCCTTTTCCTCCTGCCCCCAATCCCTCCCAGCATCAAAGTCTTTTCCAATGAGTCAACTCTTCGCATGAGGTGCCCAAAGTACTGGAGTTTCAGCTTTAGCATCATTCCTTCCAAAGAAATCCCAGGGCTGATCTCCTTCAGAATGGACTGGTTAGATCTCCTTGCAGTCCAAGGGACTCTCAAGAGTCTTCTCCAACACCACAGTTCAAAAGCATCAATTCTTTGGCGCTCATCTTTCTTCACTGTCCAACTCTCACATCCATACATGACTACTGGAAAAACCATAGCCTTGACTAGATGGACCTTAGTCAGCAAAGTAATGTCTCTGCTTTTGAATATGCTATCTAGGTTGGTCATAACTTTTCTTCCAAGGAGTAAGCGTCTTTTAATTTCATGGCTGCAGTCACCATCTGCAGTGATTTTGGAGCCCCCAAAAATAAAGTCTGACACTGTTTCTACTGTTTCCCCATCTATTTCCCATGAAGTGATGGGACCAGATGCCATGATCTTAGTTTTCTGAATGTTGAGCATTAAGCCAACTTTTTCACTCTCCTCTTTCACTTTCATCAAGAGGTTTTTTAGTTCCTCTTCACTTTCTGCCATAAGGGTGGTGTCATCTGCATATCTGAGGTTATTGATATTTCTCCTGGCAATCTTGATTCCAGCTTGTGTTTCTTCCAGTCTAGCGTTTCTCATGATGTACTCTGCATAGAAGTTAAATAAGCAGGGTGACAATATACAGCCTTTTGGAACCAGTCTGTTGTTCCATGTCCAGTTCTAACGGTTGCTTCCTGACCTGCATACAGGTCTCAAGAGGCAGGTCAGGTGGTCTGGTATTCCCATCTCTTTCAGAATTTTCCACAGTTTATTGTGATCCACACAGTCAAAGGCTTTGGCATAGTCAATAAAGCAGAAATAGATGTTTTCTGGAACTCTCTTGCTTTTTCCATGATCCAGTGGATGTTGGCAATTTGATCTCTGGTTCCTCTGCCTTTTCTAAAACCAGCTTGAACATCAGGAAGTTCACGGTTCACGTATTGCTGAAGCCTGGCTTGGAGAATTTTGAGCATTACTTTACTAGTATGTGAGATGAGTGCAACTGTGTGGTAGTTTGAGCGTTCTTTGGCATTGCCTTTCTTTGGGATTGGAATGAAAACTGACCTTTTCCAGTCCTGTGGCCACTGCTGAGTTTTCCAGATTTGCTGGCATATTGAGTACAGCACTTTCACAGCATCATCTTTCAGGATTTGAAATAGCTCAACTGGAATTCCATCACCTCCACTAGCTTTGTTCATAGTGATGCTTTCTAAGACCCACTTGACTTCACATTCCAGGATGTCTGGGTAGGAGAAACAAAATTTACCCTAAATGTGTACTCAAGGAGACTTAGTGCACATAAGATGACCTTGAGGAGTCCCAGTAAATGCCTATAGACCTTTCACTCAAAACCTTCATTTTTAGTCTTCAGACATGTCAGATTTTCTTGATTCTGTGCTCTGCACATGCTTCTTTCCAAGGCAGAAATCTCTTTCACCACCTCCTTGACAAAGGGTCCCCTCTTCCAGAAAACTGCCCCCCATTATCCCACCCAAACAGTTTGAATTAATACAAAAAAATATAGTTCCTATTGCCCTTCTTCATCCAGCCCGGCATTTCACATAATGTATTCTGCATATAAGCAAGGTGACAATATACAGCCTTGACGTACTCCTTGTGCTAAATGAAGCACAAGCTGGAATCAAGATTGCTGGGAGAAGTATCAATAACCTCAGATATGCAGATGATACCACCGTTATGGCAGAAAGTAAAGAGGAAGAGCCTCTTGATGAAAGTGAAAGAGGAGAGTGAAAAAGTTCGCTTAAAACTCAACATTCAAAAAACAAAGATCATGGCATCCTGTCCCATCACTTCATGGCAGCTAGATGGGGAAATAATGGAAACAGTGACAGACTTTATTTTGGGGGGCCCCAAAATCACTGCAGATGGTGACTGCAGCCATGGAATTAAAAGATGCTTGCTCCTTGGAAGGAAAGCTATGACACACCTAGACAGAATATTAAAAAGCAGAGACTTTAGTTTGCTGATAAAGGTCCATCTAGTAAAAGCTATGGTTTTTCCAGTGGTCGTGTATGGATGTGCAAATTGACCATAAAGAACGCTGAGTGCTGAAGAATGGATCCTTTTTTGAACTGTGGTATTGGAGAAGACTCTTTCAGAGTCCCTTGGACTGCAAGGAGATCAAACCAGTCAACCCTAAGGTCCTGAATATTCACTGGAAGGACTAATGCTGAAGCTGAAACTCCAATACTTTGGCCACCTGATGCAAAGAACTGACTCATTGGAAAAGACTCTGATGCTGGGAAAGATGGAAGGCAGGAGGAGAAGGGGACGACAGAGGATGAGATGGTTCGATCACATCACTGATTTGATGGACGTGTGTTGAGCAAGCTCTGGGAGTTGGTGATGGACAGGGAAGCCTGGCATGATGCAGTTCATGGGGTCACAAAGAGTTGGACACAACTGAGTGTCTGAACTGATTGCCCTTCAGTGATAGAATGGATTCCCTAGCATCTAGCACAGAGCCTGGCACATAGTAGGTGTTTTTAAAATGTATTTATTTTTGGCTGTGCTGGGTCTTCATTGCTTTTACATGGGCTTTCTCTATTTGTGGTGAGTGGGGGCTACTCTTTGTTGAGGTGTGCAGGCTTTTCATTGTGGTGGCTTCTCTTGTTGTCAGGCACCTGCTCTCATGCACAGACTTCAGTAGTTGAGGCACACAGGCTCAGTATTTGCAGCTCACAGGCTCTAGAGCGTGGGCTCAGTAGTTATGGCATATGGGCTTAGTTGCTCCATGGCGTGTGGGATCGTCTTCACCCATGGATCAAACCTGTGTCCCCTGCATTGGCAGGTGGATTCTTACCCAGTGTGCCACCAGGGAAGTCCCTGGTGGTAAGTGACTTAATATTGTGTTTAATGTTGTTCACTGAATTTAATAGTAAGTGTTAAATGTTGGTGCATTAAAAAAATGAAAGCTGTAGAAAATCAGTACTGATTCCAAATTGCATTATATTTGTCAATGCGCAGTTTTCAGATGAGGAGGCTTTCCCACACTGTTCATTTATAAATTTGCTCATTCATTCCTTCACTCACACATCTATGCACTGAAGAAATTAACTCTGCTTATTAATGGACCAGATAGCATGCTAGTCATTGGGAACATAGTGATTAGGGAGACATGGTTCCTGACCTCCAAGTTTGGCCTTGGGAACATAGTGAAAAGTTCTCTTCCTCCTTTCCAAATTCATAACAGCAGAAACATAGTTATCAATTTTGTGTTTTAGAATTACTTTAATTTTTAAATTCTAGTTGAGTAGACATGCTAAGAACCACATATACCTATTTATTACTTCTATTGGGCTTTGTGGTTTGGTGTCCTATGGCCAGCCAGGTCTTGCTGTACAAAAAAAAAAAAAAAAAAAGAGAGCCTGGATTTGGATATATACACTCAATGTTCAGACAGTGAGGCAGCCAATTTAGCTAATTCATGTCAAAAATTACCCAGAAACATTTTCATTGCCTATAAGCACAGCTCGACTGGTGATTCACCATATGATTTAGGTGAGTCATGTAACCTCTATGTCTGGGGTTCTTCAGATGTAAATTATAGAGATGTTCTGAATATAATGAATGAGAGACACAATGGCATAGTGCAGCAGTACCAGACCAATTATTTCATCCTCCCTGAATGTGTCTGTTTTATATAGTTTTATTTTCATATATTAGAAAACAGAGCTGACCTGATTGCCCAGGTAAATCTATTTAAGGGCCACTTGAATGGCAGGAATTATGAACACAATTTCCACAACTGTACATAGCAACAATTTGTCCAATTATCTCTGCACTTACCTATACACTTCTAATTTAAACACAGGACTAACCATGTAGAGAGTGGAAAGTAAACAGATAATATATGTAAAAAATTTAAAGGCCATGGAAATGGCCAAGAAACTGTATAAATGAATTTCATCACTATACATCCTTGATTAATCAGATACTATTTCACAGCTGTTTCATTTTGTGTGAAACTAATCCATAATTGGGCTTTCCGGTGGCTCAGTGGTAAAGAACTGACCTGCCAATACAGGAGACTTGGGTTTGATCCCTGGGTTGTGAAGATCCCCTGGAGAAGGAAATGATAACCCACTCCAATACTCTTGCCTGGGAAATCCCATGGACAGAGCCTGGTGGGTTACAGTCCATGGGGTCACAAAAGAGTCAGACATGGCTGAGTGACTAAACAACAACAACCCATAATTAGTCCAATAAACTCTAATTAGAGGAATGATTCCTTGAGCTTATATAGTTTATACTTTTTGAAACTCTTTCATGTACATTTACTCATATAATCCTTGCAGCAATCCTCTGAGGTAGGCAGAGTAGGGATTCTTATCCCCATGTGTTAATATTTTTGTTACATTCTGTACAAATGACCAAATATTGATTTATAACTCATATAAAAGACCTATAACTAAGTATAGGTCTTTTTACTTAATTCTTATAGCTCACATAAGAATATAATGTATCTGAAATATTTACAGTAGACCAAGAAAGCCATAAGTACAGTAGAGTACATTCTTTTTAGTAGTCAAATAATAAACAAAAATCTAGTTGAAAGAAAAACAAGTTTTTTCAGGTAAGTTAGGTCATTCTCTTAATGATTAATACGGGCCTTTGTTAAATTTCTGCTAGGAAATCCCTACAAAATGTTAATTTAATGAAATATATTTTCAGCAAATTTTTCTCTACTTGAGATTAATTTTATGGGAGAGATTTAGGGTCTCTGTTTTTAAGTTTCTCTGAAACAGCAGTAATTTTCATGAACCTACTCATGTGTTTTCTTTTCCTCAATCCAATAGTCAGTAATCTGGCAGAAGGAGAGCCTAACCACTGCCAAACAAAATTCCAATATTTAATGAGAAAATACATTCTTGATGCTTTAGCCAAAAATGCAAAGCCCCTTATTTAAGCTAATGGAATTAAAAATAAGTCTCTAGTACCTAGTAACGGAATAAAGTTAAAGAAACATAATGCACAGACTTAAAAAAAAAAACCTCTCAATATAAAAGTTTTTGTAACAAATGACATTTATAATTTTGTATGTAAAAAATATTTTTGGAATATAAATTAGAAACAAGAATCAGATTTTGAAGCAAAATCATTGTTTAAATACTATTTGTTGTTGTTTGGTCACTAAGTCTTGTCCGATTCTTTTGTGATCCCATGGGCTGTAACCCACCAGGCTCCTCTGTCCATAGATTTCCCTGGCAAGAATACTGGAGTGGATTGCCATATCCTTCTCCGGGGGATCTTTTCAACCCAGGGATTGAACCAACGTCTCTTGCATTGGCAGCTGGATTCTTTGCCGCTGAACCACCAGGGAAGCCCTTAAATATTATTACTTCAATTAGTTATACATTAGTTGTTTTTTGAAAATTTAAATTCTTCTGGGAAGATAAAAGGGGGGTATTTTAAAGTTTGGTTTATCTTGGGTTCTTATTTCTTGTTTTGACCAGTATTCTTCTAATATTTATTCATAAACCTAAAGTTAATAAGCATTATTGTTAATAAGCAGAGGCCATGCAAAAGGTTTCTTATGCTATAGTCATTAGTTATGGTGCATATAGGGTCTTGGAAATATAAAATTAAACAGAATAAGATCGGGAGGAAAAAATCTAAATAGACCAAATCCTGTACAAAGCTAAATGGCTAGGTTATGGAAGTATTTGTTATAAGCAAATTAGTAGTTTGTAGGAAAAGAAAACTAAGCCTGACTTTCATCTAGCCTTACCTACCTTAAGATTTTTATTTTGGTTACGGTCTATTTTTGCTTTATTGACTATGCCAAAGCCTTTGACTGTGTGGATCACAATACACTGTGGAAAATTCTGAAAGAGATGGGAATACCAGACCACCTGACCTGCCTCTTGAGAAACCTATATGCAGATCAGGAAGCAACAGTTAGTACTGGACATGGAACAACAGACTGGTTCCAAATAGGAACAGGAGTACATCAAGGCTGTATATTGTCACCTTGTTTATTTAACTTATATGCAGAGTACATCATGAGAAACACTGGGCTGGAAGAAGCACAAGCTGGAATCAAGATTGCCGGGAGAAATATCAATAACCTCAGATATGCAGATAACACCACCCTTATGTCAGAAGGTGAAGAGGAACTAAAAAGCCTCTTGATGGACGTGAAAGAGAAGAGTGAAAAAGTTGGCTCAACGCTCAACATTCAGAAAATGAAGATCATGGCATCTGGTCCCATCACTTCATGGGAAATAGATGGGGAAACAGTGGAAACAGTGTCAGACTTTATTTTGGGGGGCTCCAAAATCACTGTAGATGGTGGTTGCAGCCAGAAATTAAAAGATACTTACTCCTTGGAAGAAAAGTTATGACCAATCTAGATAGCATATTGAAAAGCAGAGACATTACTTTGCCAACAAAGGTCCATCTAGTCAAGGCTATGGTTTTTCCAGTGGTCATGTATGGATGTGAGAGTTGGACTGTGAAGAAAGATGAGCGCCAAAGAATTGATGCTTTTGAACTGTGGTGTTGGAGAAGACTCTTGAGAGTCCCTTGAATTGCAAGGAGATCCAACCAATCCATTCTGAAAGAGATCAGATCTGGGATTTCTTTGGAAGAAATGATGCTAAAGCTGAATCTCCAGTACTTTGGCCACCTCATGCAAAGAGTTGACTCATTGGAAAAGATTCTGATGCTGGGAGGGATTGGGGGCAGGAGGAGGAGGGGATGACAGAGGATGAGATGGCTAGATGGCATCACTGACTCGATGGATGTGAGTCTGAGTGAACTCCAGGAGTTGGTAATGGACAGGGAGGCCTGGGATGCTGCGATTCAGGGGGTCGCAAAGAGTTGGACACGACTGAGCGACTGAACTGAACTGAGAGGCCAATATTGACCTTAGTGTGAATTTATGCAACTCTGAAAACCTTTAGAGACCTAAGGCCATCACAAGAATTTTCTTCAGTCCTTTTGTGCCAGTTACTTTAAAATCTTCAGACCTAAAAAAGAATTCAGAACTGCTAGTTATTATGAATTAGAGAGGCTGACCACTTTCAACTCTATCAGTTGTAGATTAACTGCTCACATTTCACTGAAGATTTGGCTCTTTCTAGAAGTGCCGGTCTGTTCTGTACAACTTCAACTGATTGCTGTCACACTAGTGCTTATAAGTGAGACTTGAAATACTTAACCCTTTCACTGCTTGATTGGAGGATAGTTTAGTGTGATCAATGTGTCCCTATTCTATTCTGAACTTGGCAGTCTAAGGGCTGAAGAATGATTTTCATTATCAAATTCAAGAGTACTACATGCAAGGAAATTTTGTTGAAAAGTCGGATCAGAAGGGACTTTCATGATGTTACATCTTATGTCTTCACATTTTGGTAGCAGGAGAAAATACAGGACTGGATCCACAAAGAGTTATAAGGAGAAAAAAGGTGATGATTACAGTCATCTGCACAGAGCAGTTTGATTTACAGGTTTCAGCCATTTAATTATTTCTGGATTTGGACCCCATACCACATCCCAGTCATTTGCAAACTGTAGCCTTATCAGAACCACCTAGAGGGTTTTTTAAAACACTGATTGCTGGGTTGTACCCCAGAGTTTCAGATACACTAGGTTCAGGCTGGAGCCGATTAATTCACTTTTTTTTTTCTTTTCCTTTTTTTGGCCATGCCACACAGCATGTGGAATCTTATTCACCCAACTGAGGATTGAACCCACACCTCCTGCATTGGAAGTGCAGAGTGTTAACAGCCAGGGAAGTCCCAATAATTTGTATTTCTAACAAGTTCCTAGGCGATGCAGATGCTGCTGGTCCCCAGACCACACTTTGAGAACCACTAGTTTTTTGGGGCTCCAAAATCACTGCAGATGGTGATTGCAGCCATGAAATTAAAAGATGCTTACTCCTTGGAAGGAAAGTTATGACCAACCTAGACAGCATATTCAAAAGCAGAGACATTACTTTGCCAACAAAGGTCCGTCTAGTCAAGGCTATGGTTTTTCCTGTGGTCATGTATGGATGTGAGAGTTGGACTGTGAAGAAAGCTGAGCACCGAAGAATTGATGCTTTTGAACTGTGGTGCTGGAGAATACTCTTGAGAGTCCCTTGGACTGCAAGGAGATCCAACCAGTCCATTCTAAAGGAAATCAGTCCTGGGTGTTCTTTGGAAGGAATGATGCTAAAACTGAAACTCCGATAGTTTGTCCACCTCATTGCAAAGAGCTGACTCATTGGAAAAGACTCTGATGCTGGGAGGGATTGGGGGCAGGAGGAGAAGGGGATGACAGAGGATGAGATGGCTGGATGGCATCACCAACTCGATGGACATGAGTCTGAGTGAACTCCAGGAGTTGGTGATGGACAGGGAGGCCTGGCATGCTGCGATTCACGGGGTCGCAGAGTCGGACACGACTTAGCGACTGAACTGAACTGAACTGAGGTATCCATACACCACAGTTAGCCTACCTTTATTGTAATTATAATTTTAAAATGTTTAAATAGAAGTATAGTTGACTTACAATATTAGTTTCAAGTGTACAACAGCATGATTCAATATTTTTATAGATTATACTCCATTTAAAGTTATTAACAAACAATGGCTATATTTCCCTGTGCTGTATAATATTCCTTGCTGCCTATTTTATACATACTAGTTTGTATCTCTTAATCCCATACCCCTATCTTACCCCCTACACCCTCCCTCTCCCCTAGTTTGTTCTCTATCTTTCTGTTTCTGTCATTATATACATTCATATTATTTTTTAGATTCTACGTGTAAGTGATATCATCCAGTGTTTTTCTTTCTCGACTTATGTCACCAAGTATAATACTCTCTAGGTCCATCTACATTGTTGCAAATTAGCCTACCAACTTCTAATAAGTACCACATTTATTCTATAATCTATAAGCAAACTACAAATGAAATAGTGAGAACATCATTAAAATATTTTCTTTTTTTTTGTTTGGTCATGCTACCTGGTTTGTGGGATCTTAGCTCCCCAACCAGGGACTGCACCCTGGCCATGGCAATGAAAGCACAGAGCCCTAACCACTGGATCACCATGGAACTCCCTAAAAGTATTTTTTAAATTATAGTTATCAGTTTTGAGCATGTTTATTTACCTTAATCTTCAAATAGGGGAAACAGGGGAATAAAGTTGATCTTAATTCTTATTTAGATGTCCTTTAAAATTTAGCAGTAACAGTGGCAAGTTAAAAATTCACAATTTAAAAAATACACTAATCCTGTATAGGTATATAACAAAGTAACTATAGGAGAAATAACATAATGTCTAGGATTTACTTTAAAATATATCAACAATAAATAAATTTTAAAAATAAAGGGATGGAGAGTCCTAGATGAAACAAGACTGCCAAAATGTTATTTGAAGCTGAATGATGATTATGAGGTTCATTATATTTTTGTTTCTACTTTTATGTAAGTTTGAAAGTTTTTGTAAGAGAAAGCTTTGAAAATTCACATCTTCATCAATATTCATTGAAAGTATAGTTGACTTGTAAGAAATGTGGACTGTATTTACAACAGTCCTATGGTATATCTCAGATAACAGTGGTAATAGTCAAGAATTTGATAATCAGTCACTATACAGATGGGGCTTCCCTGGTGGCTCAGTGGTAAAGAATCCACCTGCCAATTGAGGAGACATGGGTTCGATCCCTGGGTTGGGAAGATCCCATGGAGAAGGAAATGGCAACTCACTGCAGTATTCTCACCTGGGAAATCCCATGGACAGAAGCCTGGTGGGCCACAGTCCACAGGGTCTTTAAGAAAGAGTCAGACACAGCTTAGCAACTAAACAATACAGACTAGGCCTGAAATACAACTCTCAATTTAGGAACCTCCATTGTGGGCAGGAAGGGGTAGGGGAAATAGCACTTGAAATGCCCTTTTCTAAATTTCCCTCTCCCCTTGAGAAGCCTTTATTTCCTCACTTTTTTCTAATTAATTTTTTATTGAAGGATAACTGCAATTCCCTTACTTTTTATCCCACCAGATTTGCTTGCAGTTTCTGAAACTCTGGGCAGCTGCTTCTGTAGACTCACAAAAATCCTTCTCTGCTGCCTGCCTCAAAGGGGCAGTGGCTTTTTAGGTCTCTTGCTTATTCAAGCCTTGTTAAGGTGACTATAATATCTCTTGAGTCAACCAGGCCAATCTTTGTGGAGAGGGAGTTTCATATTTTTACACAAAACTAAACTTTTCATGTACTTATAGAATTATATAAACTAATGTGAAAGCTGGAGAAGGCAATGGGACCCCACTCCAGTACTCTTGCCTGGAAAATCCCATGGACGGAGGAGCCTGGTGGGCTGCAGTCCATGGGGTCGCTAGGAGTCAGACACGACTGAGCGACTTCACCTTCCCTTTTCACTTTCATGCATTGGAGAAGGCAATGGCAACCCAATCCAGTGTTCTTGCCTGGAGAATCCCAGGGACGGGGGAGCCTGGTGGGCTGCCGTCTCTGGGGTCGCACAGAGTCGAACACGACTGAAGTGACTTAGCAGCAGCAGCAGCAGCAATGTGAAAGCAGATGTCTTTTTTTTTTTTTTTTTTTTACTATCACATGACTTGATGTGTACCTTAATGTCTGGCCCCATAATGGCATAGGATATATTTGGGAGGTTACATTTTAGTATTAATATTTTTAAGAGGGCTATTTTATTTTTTTCTGAGGAAGTAAAACAAAGTAATAAGATATCATTTTAAAGAATAGTGCTTTATTGGATAAGTTTTTAGTTACAGAAAAATAAGCTTTAATCTATGATGACTGCCAGATTATACAGCAGAAAGCAATTTTCTTAGTTTTCCATACTGATGGAAAGGTTTCTACTAAATGAAAACAGCCATAAAATTATATTCACAAATATAGTACTCTATCTCACACATTTCACGTGATTATTTACAACACTATTACAATGACATAAGAATCAGTCATTCTGTCCAGTTAGATATAAAGTATAAAGGTAATGCAAAATCTTCTAACAAAAATTACATTAAAGCCTTTGTTACATCAAATAAAAATGCAAATTTGTTGCTAAGTATAAACAGAAGACAAAATATACTTACATAGTCATTTTACATGATACACAATTAACGATAAACAAGAATGTAGTAAATGCAAAAAAATCTATATGCATTTCTGCAAACTTTAGACTTCAAAATAGAATCTTAGCACTGAAACAATGTAGTATTGTACAATTTGAAGCCATATGTATTTAAGATTGTCCTACTGTATTAGTTATAAAGTGTCATTTAATGTGTAGTGAATGTTATGGTATAGAATAAAGAATAGTTGAAAAAATAAACATTTGAGACCTCCCTGGAGGGGTAGCTTGAAGTTTTTCACCATCAAACTATGTCCCAGTCTGGGCTATCACTAATTAGTTATATAGCTTTGAACACATCATTTCACCATTGAGCCTCAGATGGTTCATCTTAAAACAAGGGGGATGAATTAGATACTCTCTAAGGTCACTTCTAGCTCTGACATCCTATGACTCTGTTGTGCTGCAAGTGAAATTCACATTGTGCTAAGTTTATAAGTCAAACTGAAACTGATTATAAAAGTGGGACTAAGCCAATTGTTTCTATTAGAAAAGCTCAACTAAATTTGGTAAGAATATTGTTTCAAGCTTTTAAAAAAGGAATTTAAATATTTTTAAGGATTTGACCTACTTGTGTACTGTACTTTGCATCTTAACTATGACAAACAACGAGAAAGATGAATTAAGAGTTAGTGAAAGAGTTATTATCTAAGTTTTAGCCCTAATTTCCAGAGTCAAGGCTAATCCATGGAAGCAAAAAAGTGTTAGGAAGGGAATTAACATTTATAACAAGTATTTTACACATACGGTCACCTCAACTCTTATAATTTTGTAAGACAGGTACTATTTGCATTTCATAGATGAAGAAATGGTTACCTCTTTTCTAAACCAGATGTGGCTAAAAACTATATCTGTCAAATATTCAGTCCCATTTTCTTCTTTCTCTAATGGAAACGATATACAACCTATCTTATTTCTCCAACCCCTCCACCCCTTTTCCCCATATTCAACCAACTGGGTAATCAGGAAATAAAACAATGATTTCAGTCTAAAGGATACAATACGTGGAACTAATGCTGTGGTGGTAGTCTCCATTCAGAGTTCAAAATACCAATTTTATCCACTAAAATGAAAACCAGGAAGAAAACTACCAACATTTAAGTGAAAAAACAACAAAAGATTCTAATACACAGGGCCAAATCACATCACATACATTCACTACACCCTACTCCATCTTAGCCCCTAACACAAGGGAAAATAAACAAAAATCTAGCAGGAAAGGTAATACAAAGCCATTACTTAATACTTTATAAACACTAAACTCATTTCTCAAAAATTAAGACAAGGCTTTTGATTAGCATACCAGATTATTATGAAAAAAGACCATTATTTATTACAAAACAACTTAACTCTTCACATGACTAAAATGTAGTAAAATAGGCAGTGCCTTTGAAATCTTAGAGTGAACTTTATACAGAAAAGGAAGTCTACATGGAGATACTGAGAACTATTTTGGGAAGGGGGAGGCAGAGATTTGGATCTGGCTATATTTTTGACCTTGCAAGTGATCATTCTTTGCACAAATAGATGAGAAGGATCCAGTGCTTTTTTTTTTTTTTTTTTTTTTAAGTCTCTCTCCCTCGTGCTTTATTTTTCAAGGCTAGGGATCATTTGGAAAATCCCATGGACGGAGAAGCCTGGTAGGCTGCAGTCCATGGGGTCGCTGAGAGTTAGACACGACTCAGTGACTTCACTTTAACTTTTCACTTTCATGCATTGGAGAAGGAAATGGCAACCCACTCCAGTGTTCTTGCCTGGAGAATCCCAGGGACGGCGGAGCCTGGTGGGCTGCCGTCTATGGAGTCGCACAGAGTCGGACACGACTGAAGCGACTTAGCAGCAGCAGTAGCAGCAGGGATCATCTGGAGTTATTTTTTTTGTTAGACTTTTTAAATATACACTTATTTATTTTAATTGGAGGTTTTTAGTGCAAACACAGGCAAACATTGGTAAGTAAGTCTTTAAAAATTTGATTAGAAGTTGGAGTGCTGAGTGATTTAAGAACCTGAAGCAACAGCATTTCTAAACAATTCTTAAAATAAACTTGTTAGCCACATCAGCTTCATACATTAAATTTCACAACTGATGGGGAGAAAAAAGGTCTTACCTAAGTCTAAACATACAAGTTTTAAGAGTTTTAAAGAACTGAGGCTCCCAGAACTGGAAAACCTTATGTTAAAACAATTCAGTCCTTGGACAACTAGATTGAACCAACTACCTGACTTGGAGCTGACGTGTCCTGGAAAACACATTTTTAAACCTTTAACACTTTTCTCCCCTTGTAATTTAAGTTTAAATTTAAAGCTTAGCTTATACATATAAAATTTAACTTTTAATGAATATATAACTAAATCTAAGTGGAAGAAAGTGCAAAAGTAAAGAACTGAGGATTTACATTGTACAACAAAAACAGGGTGGTCATTATTTGACTTTAAAAATTCTCATTTAAATTTGCAATGCTTTAAATGAATATCAAAGTAGTAATTAATAGAGGTTAAGAGAACATAACAATACTCTTTCTCTTAGAAAATACAACAAAAATATAACTTCTGACAGTTTTACTCTCAACCTTTTCTGTACAGTAAAATGCCTCACTCACCTCTACAACAGGTTGTTGTGAGGATCTTTGCCTGGGTGTTCTATGAAGCATTTTTAAACTTTTATCTTTTTAACCTATATTGATTCTTACCCTCTTTAATATTCAAAAAACTATTCTTCTTTTCTTGTCAGTATTTTATAATTTCCAAGAAGTTTTTAAGGATCTTGGGAGAACATTCCCGAAGTATCTGCTATTATTACTAGACAAGAAAACAAAAAACTTAGGTGAAGACTTGACATTTTATCCTATATACATCTTAAGCATCCTAACGGTAAAAATTCACATGAAACTTTAAGATACAAGATATGAGAATCTCAACATGGAAAGCTGTTACTATAACTACGAGCAGTGTACAAACATGCTTCTACTTTTACCTACATAAGCTGACATGTTTAAAATACTGGGTTAACAAAGATCTTTTAGTAAAGTGACTTAGGCAGGCTTAAACTAGCAAGGATTAAAGATGAATCCTTACTAATTAATTGGAAGATCTGAGACATATTTTATATTTCATTTTACAAAATCAGGAATATTATTTTTAAACAAGAGAAGACATGGTCTACCTGTCAGAAAACTACCACTCAGAAATATTTTTCATTCACAAAGCAGGAAAAACATATAAACATTTAAATTTCACATTGGCACCAAAAAGGTTAACTGCCCTGCCTTCTTGGATTAGGAAAACTAAAGCTGAGCAATAAGTAGTTTTGCAGGCGTTTGAACATGCCTAAGCCTTTAAATCAGTAAAATACTTTCTAAAAATTTTGATTACAAAAGTAATAATACTTATAAAAAATTCAAACAGAACAAAATGAAAAAAGTAGAAAGTGAAAGGCCCCTATAAAGCCCCTCTGGGACCCATCCCCCCACCCCCTTTCAAGAGAAACCACATTTAACAGTTTGGTGCCTAGCTTTCCAATCTTCTGTTCTACACGTATATAAAATACACACACCTTCACTTGGCTCATTCTACACATAGTGTTTTGCCATTTGATTTTACACTTAATATACCTCTGATGTCTTTTTATGTCAGTACATGTAGGCTAAATGGTATTCAATCATTAAATACCCTTTTAACAATGGCAAAATCATTAAAAAAAAAAATCATCCACCCAAGTACATGTGTATAATTTAAAAGAAAATGGACAAAATCCTAAAACACAAACATCTAAAAATCATCTCCATCTTTCCACCAATGTGGAACAGTTCATTCCTTTTTCACACAAAACAAATTATGTGATTGGGGAGATTAACTCTAATCTCCATTCATACAGAATGCTCTATTTGTTAAGCCTATCCAAAATGAATGAAAAATTCAATTGATTAATTCACTTACATTTAGAAAACTAAGTCAGTGTACTATAAAACACACATTGTGATCAGTTACAATATGATGCTTCTTAGTCTAGGGTTTCAATTAAATAACAGTGGGAGAAAAATAGAACAGCTAATACAGTTAACATCCTGAAAAATCCAGAAATTCAAATTTTAGACTGCCAACTATAACATCGCAGTTTACACTTTCTTCCTACTTGGCAGCAAATGCTAATGGAATTCAATGCTGATTTCTTCAAGTTGGTTCACATCACACATTCAATCAGGGTAATAAGAACATAAGACGCCTACTGTAGTTAGATTACGACATGAAAATTTTTTGCTTGAAAGTAATGACTGTGTAGCACATGGGACACTTGTCAACTGCTTCAGCACACTGTTTACAAGTGACCAGATGTCCACAAGGAATAAAGACGACAGCAATATTTCTATCCATACAGATTTTGCAAAGCTTCTCCTCTCGTAGGAGCCTTAGCTGCTCTTCAGTACTAATGTCTGTACAAAGAGAAAAAAATGTGTTAATTTTAGACTTTCTGAGTTGGTTAAATTCACTGAAACAGTGAATTTATGTGCCGGACTATGTGCCGGATGCTGATCAAGTGTCAGGAGATGGGACAACTCACACATGGCATCTACTCTTAAGCAGTTCACAGGCTAGTGGGAGAGAAGGACCTGAGCTGAGGCTACAGAAGTAAGCACAAAGTACACAGTGATAAGTTCTGTAATAAAGTTACAAAGTGCTCTGGGACAAGGTAACAGAACAAGTTCTTCTGTTCAGGTTAGGTGGGGAAGGTTTCACGGGTTGGTGGCTGTTAGGTGGGGAAGCGGGGAGGTGGAAGAGTGACATTTAAAAACAGAAATTTGCTAAGCAGAGAAGCAAGGGTTAGGTAAAAGTAGCAGCATATTGAAAGGGCATGGCTTATTCCAGAAATGGAGAGATGGAAGTGGAGGGCCACTTATGAAACGGGACAAGTAGGATCTAGTGATTGGATGTGAAGGATGAGGAAGAAAGAGGAAATAAAGTTGATTTCAAGATTTCTAGCATGGCTGACAAGGGGATGGCAGTGCCAACAGGAAATAAAAATGGAGGTACAGGTTTGGGATTTTTAAGATATTTCTGAGGTGTTTGCAGAGCATCCATATAAAAATGTCCAGTAGGTAATCGGAGAGTTAAGTCTTAAGGTCAGAAGAAATCAGGGCTAAAGATAGAAACCTGGGCCTCATCAATATACAGGTGGCACTGAAGTTCTTGTTTAATTCAGCCTTTGTCAAACTTAGTTTTGAGAAATGTTAACAAATGTGGCACAAAAATATGTTTCACAATCGTATATAACTATGACAACAACATCAGCAATAGCAGCAGTTAAAAGTAATACAGCACTTCTACTATGTGCTAGGCACTATTCCAAATGTATTACATATTTTAACAATCTTTGTGATCACTGTATACCAGCGGTTTCCAAATGTAGCTTCACATGAGAATCACTAGGGGCATTAAAAAAACAAAAAACAAAAAAAAACACAATAGATTCCTGGGCCCCATTCACTCAATCTAATATTTCTGGGGTTGAGCATACTGGCATTTCTGAACCATGACTATCAAGTTGAGGACAGTATAATAAAGCATATATGCCCTCTTAGAAATTCAAAATGCATTCCCTATTTAACTACAGAGCTCCTTTTTCATGACATCTCTTAACATTCTGGGGAACACTATTTTGAAAACAAGTTTGGGAAACAGTGGTTTAATTTTATTCAACAAATGCTTATGGAAGACTTAGCTAGGTTCTAGGCATTAGAGACAGATTAACAAATATATAGATCCTGGGCTCCTAATCATTCATAGACAAGTTAGGAACACAAGCAGGCAGGAAATTATAATACAATGTAATGATTAAAGTTATGACAATGTGTTATGAAGAACATAGGAAGGCTGTGTATCCATGTATACACAGAGGGAAGGCCTTCCAGAAAATATTATACCTAAATTGGGTCCTAAAGGATAAGTGCGAGTAAACTAGAAGAGGGAGAAGGCCTTAGACCTTGGAGGACAAGAGCAGTGGGAGAAGAGGGCTCTGGGCAGAGGAAATGATATAGGCAGGCTCCAAGGTGAGAAACAGAATGAGGCCTGCAAGTGCACAGGTAAGGTTTGGGAAGAGAATGTGAAGGGGAAATAGCATGAGGCTATAGAAGGTTAGCAGGAGCCTGATCATGAAGGATCTGGTAACCCATGTGAAGGAGTTTGGACTTAACACCAAGGGCTCCAGAGCCAGTGAAAGGTTTTAACCTGGAAAAAGATACCAGAATTGCTTCAGTAAGGTTTTCCTCGCTAGCCATGGAGAAAAGGATTATTTGATCCTTTTTTTTCTTAAAAGGCAACCTCTTGGGCATAATTCAAAACTCAAATATGGAACACAGAGATAAGAAAGATAAACTGTCTGTCCTCAAGAAGCCTAACAGATAGAAGGGGACAGAAAAAGTTCCAAAACAACGTTACAAATGCTTTAACAGAGAGAGTAGAGGAAGCTGCAAAGTGTGCTATGGGTCTTTGGGGAAACTTCAAAGAGTGACCTTTGAGCTGAGCCTTGAAGGACAAGTTCAAGAAATGGGTTTAGGGAATCAAATCGGGGGTGCAGTGGGGAATGAGATGAGCTATACAAACAGGAAAAAGGCATTCGGGGCATAGCAAACAACAAAAGTAAAGGGATGGCATTATAAACTGATTTATATTATATGGATGCACCTGACCAAAAAAGAATAGTGTATATTCCTGCCATCACCAAGACTGTGGCAACCAGCAAAAGCCAGCCTGCCAGCGGAATATAGAAAAGCAGAGTGACTTGGTTAAGAGAAAACACTGAGATGACAGGCTTTCTGCTGTGGTCCACAAGCAGAACGACTCGGAGATCATGCACTAGAAGCTGAAAAAGGCAAATGAAAAGAAGGAACACAAGTAACTTTGTGGCTTTTTGTCCAATCTTCTTGTGCTTCGCCTGTGTGCCTGGAGCCTGTCCTGCTACACTTTCTCCCGTCATGCTTACAGCTCCCAGTACCCAGGCATTCCTTTTGCCTGGAGTCCACAGCAGGTCTCTTTTGGGGTTCCCTCCTCTCAGGTAGTCTCTCTTCCCCAGGCCAGTCCTGGGGGTGAGGGGACTACCCCTTCGAAGTGTTTTTTAAAAGTACCTTTGTAATCCCCTAAAAAATCATGAAGAGGAAAACAATTAATTTACACATTACTTTTACATGTGATGCTACAATGAATAAAAAAGGACACTGGATCAGATACCTACAGTAGTCAAATTTACAGAGACAGAAAGCAGAATGGTGGCTGCCAAGGGAATGGGAAAATGGAAGCTGTTCAATAGATAAAGAGTTTCAGTTTTGTAGATGAAAAGAGCTCTGGAGATTGACCGCACAACAAAAACTACTGAACTGTACACTTAAAAATAGCTCAGAGGGTAAATTTTATGTGTATTTACTTTTTTTTGGCCACACCACGTGACTTGTGGGATCTTACCTCCGGGACCAGAGACTGAACCTGGGTCCTTGGTACTAAAAGTGTCAAGTCCTAACTATAGGACCACCAGGGAATTCCCCACAATTAAAAAAATAAACACTGGACCAGAAGTCAGGAAACTGGAATTTTACTCCCAACTATCTGTGTGATCTTGAGTAACAGTTCATCTGCACCTCAGTTTTCGCTGAAAGTAATGAAAATTATTACAGGATCTTTAAAGTTCCTTTGGTTCTGATTGTTTACAGTTCCATATTACAGTGCATACACTTACTTGAGATGGTGATGCTCTGGGCATTTTTTTCCAGACTGAGTTTTTTTTTGGCCACACCACGTGACTTGTGGGATCTTACCTCCAGGACCAGGGATTGAAGCTGCGTCCTTGGTACTAAAAGTGTGAATTACTTCACTCTAGCCTAAAGAATAACCACTGGGTTCTACATCCTTTCCTGAGCCACCTTTCCCCTTCTACTTGCCACAAAGCCCTCTTCTAGGTTGGGAGGTACCTGGCACATAGCAATAAAGGCAATAGCTAGATCACTTTTCATGGTATCTGCTAATATTTTTACTGCATTATTATAAACCACTTCTAGAAGATACTTCTAGAATAAACTGATGTTATTCATGTTCCAATCAGAGCAGATCTATGTGGAAAGACAGACTGATAAGAAATGTGCACGGGTTATTTGATTTTTACATTACATTCTATCATATATATATAAGGATTAAAATAAGTATCTTACCACAGACATGAAGTAAAGGGCTTTATATCATACAATGTCATTTTTTTAAAAAAAGGGAAAAAGATACTAATTTGGTACTATCTTTAGAAGACTGGGGTATTCTCTGTTACAATGGTATAAAAGCTAGTATTGAATCTAGGATTTCTTAGTGAGTAACAATAATATTATATTTTTTTCTAATAAATTTTATCTGCTTTTACTTCAATTAGGCCCACCCTCTATTTTGTACAGAATTAAGATTCTTAGTGCCAGTGTTTCCTCATCAGCTTTTGGGAGGAGAAATAGACAGCAGCCCCCTCATGAAAAGCTTGCCTGTATCAATTACCTGCCTCTCAATTTTGTGAGACTAAGGAGACATCAACTGATGAATTCTAACATGTGCCCTTGAGAACTGGCATTAACTTAGGCCCTTTTTCCCACACAACCCCAGCTTGTAATCTCGGTAATGATGAGAACCTCCCACAAACTCCTGTTGAATAGAGACACCCCCCAATGCACTCTGTCCTTTGTTCTCTTCCTACTGCAACCCACTAAATCTTTCTGCTGTAAATACCTTCAGGTATAAAAACTAACACCTTACTGTCAAACTTAATTAAGTTTGAGTTGTGGTGAAGATGCAGGGGAAAATGACATAGTCACTTGTATCACAAAGTAAATGATTTGTTTCACCATCACCAAGACAAGAGGAGCTATTATAGGCTTTAAATAAATGTGTCTTTAAGGAAAAGAGTAGTCTGCTTTCTGCTGAATCTTCTACACCAACTAGAGTAGTATAAAACTCATCAATGTTACACTGCTTTAAGACTTATTTGATTATCTGAATAATGTTTCAAAAGCATCTGAAATAACTTAAAGATCAAAGGGTCTTGAATGTAAAAAAAAATAAGTGAACTTTTAAGTTCATTAGTACTTGGAGAATTCTCATCTTTCGGTAGAGGTGGTCAAAAGCTTAGAGAATGATCATATACTTCTCTTCTACATTATTCAATACACTTTGTATATGAATCACAGTATTAAAATACATTTAATTCAAGCCCTATTTAGCAATATGACCCTTTTACATATTTATATCATGTGGAAAGTTGCAAAATACTCTAAATCCAAGCAGTTTCAACTAAAAAACTTAGTCTACACACAATGATAAAAGTTAGCCTTTGTTGTTCTTTACCTAAAATAGAGTATAAACTTAACACTTTTAAAAATTAATAGATAGATATTCATTAATAGTAGATCTTACTTGGATCCTGATCAGAACAAATCAACTGTAAAAACATATTAAGATGATGAGGAAAATGAAAATCAACTGAATTTCAGATGATATTATGGAATTACTGTTAATTCTGTTAAGTGTGACAATAGTATATTATGGGCTAAATATCTTTCTCTCCAAAACTCACGTTGAACCCCTCACACCCTATGTGATGGTGCTTAGAGGTGGGGCCTTTGAAAGGTGATTTGGTTTACATGGGGTCATGATGATGGGACTCCATGATGGGATCAATGTTCTTATAAGAAGAGGAATAGAAAGCAGAATGCTATCTCTCTTGGCCAAGTGAGGACATAGAGAAGGCAGCCATCTGCCAGCCTAGAAGAAAGACTTCACCAGGAACCAACCAAATCTGCCTGAACCTTGGACTTCCCAGCCTCCAGAAGTATGAAAAACAAATGTCTGCTGTCTAAGCCACCCAGTCTACGGTACTGTTATAACAGTCTGAGCAGATTAACACACAGTATTAAGGTCATGTTAAAAAAAAAAAAGTCCCTAGATAGTTATTGAAGTATTTATAGGCAAGTGGTATATAGGATGTCTGGGATTTACTCTGAAAAACTACAGCAAAAAACAAAGTTGGAGGAAGAAAGGAAGTGAGACTGAAAAAGTGTTGACAATTATTGAAGCTGGCTGATGGATATCTGAGGGTTCATTATACTGTTCTCTCCACTTTTGAGTATGTTTGACATCTTTCATAATAAAAAGTTTTAAAAAACATTTATCCTAAGGGAAATATGAGAGGAGAAAAATGCATGGGCCACATAGTCATATAAGATACTATCCATAATGAAATACTAGGTGTATCTTGCTTTTAAAACACAGGCATGCATACCTTTCTGTAATGAAGTCTGACTTGATTCACCTTGTGTATTGTCTTTCTGAGCATTCACTAGATCTGCAACCAGAACCTCAAGTGATTTGTAGTTGCTCCCAGATGTCTGAATTTTCCCCTCCATTGTTTTCTTAATGTCCTTGAAACTGAATCCCATTCGTATAGCTTCTTGTACCATAGGATTTTGGACTATTTTATCATCTGAAATGAAAATTGGTGAGGAAAAAAATCACAGACTTTAATTATTTTCATTAACACAACTCAATAGCAGAGTATCATTAAAAAGAAAAATTTAAGCAACAAGCAAAAAATCAAAACCAAATCAGCAAACCAAAGCTGCTTTGGGAAGAGGATTTAGAAATATTTAGGCACTGAAGAATCACTTTCAGAATCTTAAAATAGTTGAAAGTACAATGAGTATGTATTTGTAGTATTAGGAATTGAGATTAGGTGCTTTAAAGACTATGATAAACAGTACAAGATAAGGTAAAACAGGTACGAAAAGTGTTAAATGTTTCAAAAATTCTGAAACTGTGGACGTCTTTACCAAATCGCCACAATTATTTTGAAAAAATCATGGGAAATAGAAGAAGTTCCCGTCTGTGACCTTCAATTTATCAGTTTCCTCTCTCTCAGACTTAAGTTTCTGCAGTTGAGTGGGGTGGACTAGATAAGGCAAGAAACCTAATACAAACTCACATTAATGACACTCAAGGTAGGACTACAGATTGTGGCAGTGGTGGTGGTGGTGGTGGTGGTGGTGTTTAGTCGCTAAGTCGTGTCCACTCTTTGTGACTCCATGGACAGCAGCCTGCCAGGCTCCTCTGTCTATGGGATTTCCCAGGCAAGAATACTGGAGTGGGTTGCCATGCCCTTCTCCAGGGGACCTTCCTGACCCAGGGATCCAACCTACATCTCCTGCATTGGCAGGTGGATTCTTTACCAATTGAGCCATCTGGGGGGAAGAGCTTACTAGAGCTCTCGGCCTTCCAATTTCTAGGTGTAAATCAAAGGAACTACTTCTAGTTCCAGGAGGAGACAGTGTCTCTGCTTTGACTTCATGCCTTTGTTCACTCTCCTCCCTGGGCAAAGCTCTTATTCTTTTGTTAGCTTGACGAATACTAATCTTACCAGATTGTGTAGTGATGTGCTAAGAGAGACTTCTATCCTCTGACTCATCACTTCCACTCTTGGGTATTTTTTTTCCCCTTTTTTCTTTTCCAAGCTATGCAGCTTGAGGGATCTTAGTTTCCTGACCAGGGATTGAACATGCTCCCTCCCTCCTCCATCCCCCAGCAGTGAAAGTGCCAAGTCCTAACCACTAGGCCTCCAGGAATTCCCCACTCTTCAGTATTAAAGATGAGTACATATACCCACCAAAGACATACACAAGAATATTCATAGCAGTGTTATTTATAACAGCCCCAAACTGGAAACAACTCAAGTGTCCATTATCAGGTAAATGGATAAGTAAATTGTGGTATATTCAAGTACTAAACAGCAAGGAAGAAGAATGAACTACTTCCACAGACAACATGGATCAATCACATAGACATGATAAGTAAACCATCAACATAATAATGAACCAGAGGCAACAGAGTACATATTGTATGATTACATTTTTAAGATGTTCAAATCTAATCTATGGTAATAGAAGTCAGGATATAACTTGGGGGTAAATATTGATTGTGAAGGGGCCTGAAGGAGCTTTCCAGGGTGGTAGAGATGTTCTGTATCTTGATCTGGGTGATGGTTAGATGAACCTCTCCCTCATACCATATATAAAAACTAACTCAAAATGGATCACAGACCTGAATGTAAGAGCTAAAAGCATAAAACTCTTAAGGACACTAAAAAGAAAGTGAAAAGACAACCCAAGGGATGGGAGAAAATATTTGCAAATCATATACTTGACATGGGACTTATATGTATAAAGAACTAAAATATATAAAGAACTATTACAAGTCCATAACAAAAAATCAAGTAATCCAACTAAAAACAAGGCAAAGGACATGAACGTTTTTCCAAAGAAGATATACAAATGGCCCAAAAGCATATGAAAAAAATGCCCAACATTGTTAGATATCAGGGAAATGCAAATCAACTAAAAACATTAATCCTAAACCAGAGCAAGAATCTCAGTCAAAAGCATATATATGTATATATACAGTATTCTCTTGTCTTCTAATTTTTAAGATACTAAATAGATGATGCTTTAAGTATAGGGAAGGCTTCCCTGGTGGCTCAGTGGTAAAGAACATGCCTGCCAATGCAGGAGATGTGGGTTTGATCTCTGGGTCAGGAAGATCCCCTGAAGGAAATGGCAACCCACTCCACTACTCTCGCCTGGGAAATCCCATGGACAGAGGGGCCTGGTGGGCTACAGTCCATGGGGTTGCAAAACAGTCAGACACAACTTAGTGATTAACAACAACACATGAGTATAGGGAATGGGGAATCACCAGACATATTTTAAACTAAACTTTATTATATTTAAAACATGATGACTAGGTTGAGAATGAGATCTGTAGTGTGATGTAGGATTCTGAAGACCACTAATGCTTTGTAATGCAACTGTGGGCTGGTCACTTAACCTCTCTGCAAAGTCGGATAATAATATCATTCTTGTCTATGATGAGTAAATAATCTCTGTGATTAAAAAAAAAATCTCTACCTTTCTAAAAGGCAATAGGATATAAACAAACCAAACCACATCCCTTTATGAAGTAGCTGGGGAAGGCAAAAAGAGGCATCCAATAAGGAAACAGGTAGGTCAGGGCTGATCATGGTAGTAGCACATCAATAGGACATTGGATTCATGATCTTGGCTAACTAAAGAAACTCTGTTGACAAAAAATTCACTTAACTCTTTTTTGGGGGATTTTAACAGAAATGAAAATGTACAGCCTACAGCTGTTCCTCTCGAACTCGGAAAATCTGTTCAACCTCTGAACGAATGTTCCCAATACATAAATACCCAACTTAAATGTATAGGCACTTCATTAATTCTTAAGTTTATAGCAATCTTATTTCAAAGAAAAATACCTTGAAAGAATTGGCTTACCTTTCTACTCTATAAATAACAACTGTAATAAATTGGCAATGAAATTAAAATATTTTAAAAGGTATATTTACCAATTCTTTCATTTAACCATGGTGCTTTTTCAGCAGTTCTCGCCTAAAATACAAATAAGAATTGTGAGTTAGAATTCTTTTTGGTAGAAGGCAATTACCTCAATTTGAAAAATTATGTTTATCGTGAATTTATAAATTAGCTTTATTCCAATTCAATATATGAATATTCATAAGAGGCATAGCCTGATGAAGCTCGAAGTTAAAAGATTCCAATCCACTCACTTTACAGACAAGAAGCTGAGGCTTAGGGAGATTAAACAGTTCATGGCAGGGCCATCATGGCAACTCTTGTGTCCCATTCTAGTCTAGGGCTCTTTCCACAAAGTACTGATGCCTTAGCCACCCCAGGCCACACTATCAATTTAGGTTATGTTTTTGAGATTTTAAATACTGTCTGTGAAAAGTTAAAAACTATCAATACAAAACACATTATACAAGTCTAATTTCAGAAGGCTGAGGAATTTAAGTGTTTTAGTTCTTCCAAGTCCATTTTCGCCTACAGTGATACTTTAAATTGGTTCATCCTGATCTCCTTTTCACAAATTTGCTTCAGCTTAAGAAAAACAAGCACTCTTCAAGATCTCCCATTTAGGCTCATCATACTTTATTAATTTAAAATACTATACTGTGAATTTTACACCAAGAAATGTGCAAAACAAATTACATAATATTTGAAAATGTGTATTCTACAATATGTGACTTACCAAAGACTCCTCAATTGAATGGGTTAAATGAATATTGTTTACATATTCTTGTCCTTTCTCTTCTAACAGATATTTACAGCTAAACAAATAAAAGAAGGTTAAACTTTACTAGCTCATCAATTAGTAAAGTATAATCATCTTAAGACAGAATCATCTTAATTCTATTAACTTGCTTTGTGATATTTCTAAAGAGCCACAAAATAAAATGTTACTCAATTCACTATCCAACTATCATTTTAATGTTAAAAAATGTTCCCTTTGTTATCCTAATATGCTAATATTAGTAGAGAAAAATATCAACTTGAGAATGTTCAGCTTTTAAACAAGTTATTAAACTAGCACCTTGACATTTAAAAACAAGTCTTAAATAGTTCATCTTAATGAGTTTTATTTAGAGATTAACCAATTGTACATTTTAAAGGAATCTTTTAGGCTTTCAGCGTTTCCTTTTAAGAGTGTTTAAGGTTAAGACTTACTTCCAAATCATTCTGAAGTTTTAAGTTGTACTATTCTGTAGGCCAAAAATTCACATCACTGTATACTACACATCTGTGTGCCTTAAAGAGGCAAGATGGTAGAAAGACACTTAGAATATGTCATCATTCTAAGATGCCACTGATTGTAAGCAGCATGATTATACTATGTATAGTATGTATACATGTATACTACTATACTATGTATCACCATTGCCAATTAAATTATGACCCACCACCAGATATGTCCTGATTTCAGAGCTGAAAATGTGAACAACTGTATGTCTTAGAATCAGTGAGATTCAGTAATATTTGCTAGGGGTTGTGATGGGTTCTTAAGGAATTTCCTTGATAACATGGATTCTCATGCCCATCATTAAAGAGCCCACTTCCAACAACAACAAAAGCATACATTCCTAATTTGGTGTTTAGAAATAGCATCATCTGAATGTCACAGGTATGATATATAAATGATGAATGATTTGGTCACTGGAAAAGGCTTAAGTGTTTTGATTTTTTTTTAATGTATATAAAGTAGGTGACCCCATTTTTATAAACATGGTGTGAATTTCAAGCCATTGGTGAAGGTAAAAATAGTTGAGGTGAAAAGCTACTCAAGTCTTTCCACTGCATATGTACTGGCCAAACTGCCTGTCACTGAATGAACATTTAAATATCTTACCCTGGAAACCACTTAGCATGTTGTTCCCAAGGGTCTTCACTGGGTTTCCAATCATTTAGCCCTCCTCCACAGTGAAAACACTGTACTTTATCACCTTCACCTAAGAAACAACCAAGTAAAAACACATGTATTTGTGCAATTACAACCTTACCCAAAAATAGCCTTTTAAATACTATAAAATTAAGCATTTCTAAACTACATGAAAAGCTCAGACCTTAAAAGAAGATATCTGAATTCATATCTAAGTAATAGGTAAGATCATTTGAGGAGGAAACACACACTAAATTTACTGATTCAATTTGAGGTATTTTACAGGAGGCTTCCCTTGTAGCTCAGTCGGTAAAGTATCTGCCTGCAGTGCAGGAGACCGGGGTTCGATCCCTGGGTTGGGAAGATCCCCTGGAGGAGGAAATGGCAAACCACTTCAGTATCCTTGCCTGGAAAATCTCATGGACAGAGCCTGGTGGGCTGCAGTCCATGGGGTCGCAAAGAGTGGGGCATGACTGAGAGACTAACACTTACTTACAGGAGACAAAAACAAAATTTCCCAATTTTTATGTGAAAACTTTGTAATTACTTTATTAACAACATGTCATTTGGGGTCATCAATACTACACTTACTTTTTCAAACTATAGAACTTTAACAATAAAGTTGAGTATAATGAAATTACAGGATAAATTTCTCTAAGGTTATAGCTAAATGACAATAAACTTTCAAGACTGTCTTATGATACTGAGTAAATAAAATATAGAAATAATTGATATTTTGGTTTGGGGCATTATTCAATTTTAAAGTAAATGGGTTAGATATATAATGGTATAATTTTTCTGAATATTCCTGGAAGCCATCATACTGATGGCCTTTCTTTCCCTACTTACATGTCTGTGCTCAGTCACTCAGTCATGTCTGACTCTTTGCGACCCCATGAACTGTAGCCCACCAGGCTCTTCCATCCTGGGATTTTCCAGGCAAGAATACTGGGGTGGGTTGCCATTTCCTTCTCCAACTGACATGTCTACAGTAGTCCATTTGAAAAGTGCTCATTTTAAGCAATAAGATATCTTTCAAATATATAGGGCAGCTTTCAAGTATATAGTCTATGTACAAAAGGCAGGTATCAATTTTAACATCAGCCAAGGTAAATTCTCTAATGTTAACTCTTCTTACAGGGTTGTTGTGAGGCACAGAGAAAATGCATGTAATACATCTACTGAGCACATACAGGTGTGCAATAAATTATAGTCAGTATTACTATCAGACCTATTCTTCTAGCAGGGATATCTATCATCTTTTGCATGTCATTCTTTCCCAAAAGACAGTTACACAAAGATACATATTACATATGTCTTTTCCACATAATTCCTGTAGTATATTACAGATTCAACAAAAGGGTTCACAAACTACTACTAACATAAATTAACCGTGCCAGCTTACACCTAAATATTACCAGTTTGGGGGGCAAATGGCATCTATTTACTTTTTAGGAGCCCTGAGACAGTTGGAAAGTTATTTATTTAACTAGCTTTATAATAAAGTTTACCTAAAGCATAAAATCCAGCTCTTGCAAGCTGCTCCTTGTTAACTGAGTACATCCACGTCCCAAATGTAATGATCCGTGCTTCGTAATCTGCCATGGCTGGATTTCTTGGAGCATTTGTTGAATTTGGGAAATTTCTATCAGAACTCACGATAGTGGATTCACTTTGCATATTAATATTCCGGCCCAAAACAAAGAAGCAATTAGGAAAGTGTCGCCTGTGTTCTGACCATGCACGATCACAAGGTTCCCAATTTTTCAACTTCCCACCACAACAAAAGCACTCTACTTGATCGTCAATACCTGTGTAGTAGAGTCCAGCACGAGCTAACTCTCTTGGGGTTAAGTGGGCATAGTTTGGCCAGTTGTGAAATGACTTTAATCTAGCTTCTTCACTACACATGACAGGGGTCCTTGGGTATACGGTGTCTGATAAATCTACAACTTGTCCAGTTCTCAAAAGATAGTGTGCATGAGTCTCAGATGGCCTTTCTAAAACAAAATGATTTCTGTTTCCCAGATAGTTTTCAGCTTTGTACTGACCATTTTGGACACCAGAATATGTAGGCTGTGCAGCATTGTTTTCCAAATAAAAGCCATTGATAAATCTGCAATTTGGGGATACTTTCCTGTGTCTTCCAATTGCTGAGTCTCCATATCGCCATCTATCTACTGCTGCATGACAACTAAAGCACCGCACGGTGTCTCCTTCCCCAGTATACAGAAAACCAGCTCGTGCTAGCGCTGATGCTGAAACAGGACTACTACTTGGAAAATTAGCAAAAGTTTTTAATCTATTAAGCTCTTCTACAAATTCTTCATCCTTATCGATGTCTGCAGGTACACAAGTTTTAGATCCTTCAAAACTGTTAAAAGTCATCTTCTCTTGAAAATAGGACTTGTCCACCTTTTCTAAAAAGAGAACATTACATTAGGAAATCTAAAATGTGAAACACAGGCAATATACTTTTGATATTAGGAGCTAACAAATTATCCACTAATGACTTAAAAGTAATCACACAATCTGTAAGAAACATTCTAAATACTAGAATTCTATGAATACATTATCACATGATTCAGGTCATAAAGTAAAAACCAGCATTCTTGTTTTCTCTTTTAAAGGAAAGTAATATTTAAACAAGTAGATCAGAACTATTCATTTTATAGTGCTTATTTTATATAAACATGAAACTATGTGATGCAGAATATGTTAAAATTATTAACCATGTAAAATCATTAATTAGGAAAAACATGAAAGAAGCATAAAATATGCAGATTAAGTCTATGCATAATTGTTATAATGGATCACTGTATATTCAAGGCATCAAAATTCAGTTTTTACAATTTAAAAAATGCTCAGAATGTTAATGAACTAATTTTTAATATTTCTCTACTGCTTTGCAAAAGATAAGTTTTACTCACAACATTGGTTCCAATGTGTTCTTTAAGAGCATCAAATGTTTATGATTTTCAGGTAAAACAACAGTCCACTTTTGTTGGAACTGGGTCATTTCAAATGTATGTAACAGTGCCCTCTAGAGGGTGGTTCACGAAAAATACTAAGCACATGTAGACCTTAATTGCAATTACTTTTGCTATCAATTGCCCACAGACAAGGAACAATCTTTTCAAATGGAAAAGAAATACAATTGCAGCCTCATTAGAGCTGCCGAATTACAGCTCTGTAATATTTAACCAAGATAAATGCTAAAAGGAACTGGTTGGGTTATGAGAAGAGTGGCCAAGATAATTTATCCTCTAAACCTGAACTCTTTAAAAAGTGAAAGATGATGTTAAGACAAGAGGTACAAATTAAGAGTTGCCCCAGGCAAACCTGGTTCTTCAGAATCTCACTTTATTCATGATACAGTGCTCTGTATATGCCTGTCAAAGGCAAAATAAAGGAATGGTCACAATGACTGTCTCTACTTCATATATATAGTAACTGATTTCTTGGGAAGAACTAACAGCTCTTTTGACATTATGTTGGCACAGTATGTTTTGAACTTCATCTCTCTTGGAGTTAATGTTCAACACAAGGCTTCTGTCTTGCAGGCTGGCAGTGGACTTCAGTCCTCCTGGACTTAATTTATACTGGTACTAATTCATATAGGGCTTCCCTGGTAGCTCAGATGGTAAAGAATCTGTTTGCAATGCAGGAGACCTGAGTTTGATCCCTGGGTCTGGAAGATACTATATTAATTCATATACACCTCAAGACCTGAGATATATGTGCATACAACAATTTTTGGAAGATAGTCTCCACGACTTTTGATTGTTTCCCAGATAGCTTTAAGACTCTCAAATCAGCATAAGCTTGACGATAAAAATCAAAATTCAAAGACACCAAGCGAAGCTGACAAGCTAATGAGATAAAATTGGGATATGTGTAAAGCCTTACATTCTGACTTTAAAAATCCGCTGTACACCTAAAGGAAGATGGAATCCTGGTTTGGAAAGAAGTCATGTGAAGGCAAATCTCCAGATTAAAATCTTGGGATTTTAGTTAATTACAAATTCATCAAGAGCCAACATTACATGGCAGCTAAAAAACTTGAAACAACTTCAGTCTGCATTCATGTCCAGATGTGCAACATTCAGATTCAATTCAGCTACATATTGAGTATTATTTTTAGTTCTGAACATTTTAGAAGGGACATTAACAAAGTACAATGTCCATAGAGATCAATCAAGATGATGAAAGTGGTATCCTACGAGGAATAGTTGGAAGAGTCAAGTATTTATCTCAAAGGGAAAAGAAAATTGTAGGGACAGCGGTGGAGAGGACAGAATAACTACCTTCAGAGATCTAAAAGGCTGTCATGTAGAAAAGGGATCCAAATTCTATTTACCTTGAGGGCAGAATTACAGTTAATTAATATGTATTACAGTCAGTACATTTTAACCCAGTACAGGGATGGATGAATAGTTACAACAATCAGTATCAGTATAAAATGGATTGGGTTGCCTTGCAGATCTTGAGTTCCTCTCATCACTGGAAGGGACTTTGGCATGGACCAGGAGACCTTAGATTAAGCATTTCTAAGTCTGTAATTATCCTGAAGAATTAATGCTGAATATAATCTCAGACATATGAAAGTTACCTCTCTGAGGTGGTAAGTTTTGTTTCTCAGGTCAGTCAAAACAGGCAGAAATGTAAAAGCAATGATCTATTTTCATTTCATAATGGTGAATATTTTGTGTGTTTCAAGTAGTCATCCTATTTCAGATACTATTAGATAAAGCTCCATCATTCGACACCAGCAGGAGAATTTCTATTTGAAGCTTTCAAGTGGAGACCTTATCTTCCCAGGGGTTATTTCCATGCCTTAGTTTAGATTTCTCTTGTTTGAAAAGCAGGTATTTATTCAGAGCCACTCAACTGAACACTGTATATACATTATCAGAGTGGGGGCTTTTGTAGAAGAGTGAGAAAACCATTACCAGAAAGGTTAAGAGTTAAAAGGGAGAAAAACTGATTGACAAAAGACAGAAACCTTGAGACTAGAAAAAAGTGCCAAAAGAAAGTGAAGGGAGATGATTTTAAGAAACTGGATTTAAGTGAAATGAAGGTGGGAAAGATATTTAGAAAATAAGTATATGTGGAGCACAGGAAAGTGAGGTATGAATGAGAAGCTTTTGGATGTGAAAAGGGCTGAGTGCAATAAAGTATGCTGAGATAACTTAAGGCTTCTTTGTGAAAGCAAAATTTGACTTTGAACTGGGTAAGCAGAAAGTAAGAAGGCACTCTTACTTTTTCTCTTACACAGAGAGAAAGATGTCCAAGAAAGCTTTGACATGAAGGGGCTAGGCAGTCAGGAACCTTGAAGGAACAGTGGTTAAGAAAAATGGCACTCTGAAAGCCAACACTGGCATAAAAAGAATCAGCAAGCAGTGGTATATGTGGTACAAGGGGTATGGAAGATTTCAACATGGTGAGATGTGCTTAAAATATACATACACTTACACAAAATACACATATACCTGTATATACATAAAATATACATATACCCATACATATACATGTGTGCATACATATGTATACAAACATAAACATGTATATCATATGTATACATATTTATACACACATACATACATATATTTAGCCTAGTCAACTGGGTAAAAATAGCCATAGGCATGCGTCAAAGAGAGGAGACTGACTGCTACTCTAGCAATAATGTGGGACTCTGGGGAGTTGGAGGGGAGAGAAAAACAGAAAACCTACCTGGTATCTGCACACAATACAAGAGTTTCTATTTCCCTCAGGTTTTTATTATTAAAGTTGTCAAATATACAGAACAAAGGTTATTCTACACAGGTAAAGGATATAAAGTAGGATGTATATCAGACTGCAGCTGTGCAAAAATATATACTCATGAAAGACCTGCAGGTAATTTTTAATATATGGGTAAAATATTTTAAGGTGATCTTTTTCTCCAAAATGTATCTGATAATATTTTTGCCTAACTTCTCTCTGGTTGGCACCACAGGCCTGGTTGTGGGGGATGTGGCCAAGAGCAAAGAGGTAGATGGGTTGGTTGCCCCCTCATCCCCCTCCACCAGGGCTCTCCACCCACTAAAGCAGAGGGAAGGAGGACAGAGCTGTGCCTCCAGCCACCACAGAGACAGGCGGCCCCAGCCGCCCTGTGGAGCCCAGCACTGAGACCCAAGCCTTCTATGCAGGTGCCTCTGGTAAGTGGCAGACTCTTGGGCTGCAGCTCCTGCACTCAGTCTGACTGCAGCCACCCAGGCAGCCTGGAGAGGAGAAGGTTGGCACTGAATTTTGTCAGTTTTCAACACAAAGAGCAAAACTTGGACATTTAGTGGAGTTTCATGGATTATTGCAACATATTCTTAAGATACCTAATGATGACATTTTATTAGCCTATACAAGGGAGACTTACCATCTATATATAAAGATGATAATTATCACAAAGCGATTTCAACAACCAACCTGCTGCTTAGGATTTTTATACAAAAAACAGAAAGAAGCAAGACATGCTAATGAAGAAGGAAAATGTTTTAATGGATGGTCCATTAACCGAAGAAAAAAGCCAGATCTAGTCATTGGTATGCACCAAGACTTAAGATGTATCTTCCATTACAGATGTGGATATTCCCCCAGAAACACATCATAGGACTAGTTCATCTTTATAAACACAACACTGACCACTCCCTGGGGCTCTACAGCTGGGATGGTTTGAGCCTAAAGGAGACACTATATGGCTTAGAGTGGGTCCCATGGATCATTACACCCTGGCTTGTTCCAGGAGGTCTGGCTCTCAGCACAGGACTATCAGCTGCTAATGACATTTTAGGTTAGTGGTATAGAAGTTTCAGGGAAGAGCTTTATTCGTTTACATTTTATTGAAGTATAGTTGATTTACAATGTCGTGTTAGTTTCAGATGTACAGCACAGTGATTCAGTTTTGTTTTTCTTTTTGGCTGTGCGGTACACGGGACCTTAGTTCCCTGACCACGGATCGAACCAGTGCCCCCTGCAGTGGCAGCATGGAGTCCTAACCACTGGACTGCAAGGGAATTCCCCAGGGAAGAGTTTTGATCAAATAACAGGATGACTGCAAAGAGTCACAACTTCATCATAATAGCAAGACAAGTAAACAGGAGAACAACATTAGGAACAGTAGGACTTCTGGCAGCTCTGGCCAATCTACTGGTAATAGCTTTCTTGGCTATCCACAGCAGATTGAACCAAAACACTGAGCCAAAGGATGAAGACATTATTATTGAAGATAGTGGTGTACCATGCTAGAGTCCTAAAGCTGTTCTTATTATTGAAAGCCTGGAAATGGTTAACCCAAATAGAACAAACTCAGTTTTGAGTTTGGACAGAATGGTTTTATTCCTTCTAATTAAATGAGTTTAGTACTCCTAGAAAGTGGTGCAAACAGAATTTGAAACACATGTTCCAGATCAAAAACTCTTATAACATGGAACATCATGAAACCATCTTTTGAATGCTGAATGTTTTCTGAGTGAGGATGTCTGAGGACTTGTAAATTTGGCTAATTTAAGAACATTTAGACCTCTAAGCCAATGACCTGGAAAAGGCATGAGAACAATAATGTTGTAGGTTTAAAATTTCTTAAAGTAAATAGAATGAGAAAGTAGATTAGTGGTTGCTTACAGCTGGGTGAGGAGGAGAATCAGAAATATGCAAATGGTTACTGGGTTTCTTTGTGGAGTAATTAAAATATTCTAAATTAGATTAATTTTTTGGGGGTGGCTCCAAAATCACTGCAGTTGGTGACTGCAGCCATGAAATTAAGACACTTGCTCCTTGGAAGAAAAGTTATGACAACCCTAGACAGCATATTAAAAAGCAGGGACATTACTTTGCTAACAAAGGTCCATCTAGTTAAAGCTATGGTTGTTCCAGTAGTCATGTATGGATGTGAGAGTTGGACTATAAAGAAAGCTGAGCGCCAAAGAATTGATGCTTTTGAACTGTGGTGTTGGAGAAGACTTTTGAGTCTCTCGGACTGCAAGGAGATCCAACCAGTCAATACTAAGGAAATCAGTCTTGAATATTTATTGGAAGGACTGATGCTGAAGCTCCAATACTTTGGCCACCTGATGCAAAGAACTGACTCATTGGAAATGACCCTGATGCTGGGAAAGATTGAAGGCAGGAGAAAAAGGGGACAACAGAGGATGAGATGGTTGGATGGCATCACCGACTCAATGCACATGAGTTTAATTAAGCTCCGGGAGTTGTTGATGGACAGGGAGGCCTGGTATGCTGCAGTCCATGGGGTTGCACTGAGCAACTGAACTGACTGACTGAACTGAGACGGTAATGGTGGTTGTACAACTCTGATCATTAAAATCACTGAACTGTACACTTCAAAATTAATATTATAGTATGTGAATTGTATCTCAATAAAGTGGTTTAAATGTTAGTTTGGTAACTGTTAGTACAAACTTTGGTGGATCAGAGGTGATTTTAAGTCTAAAACAAAGGGAGCTCTGCTAATGAAATTATGTGCTTTTGATACGGAAAACTAGATGCTACAGTACATTTCTAGAACTATGTGAGAGGGTTATTTCTGTTTGAAAGAGTTAAATATTTAACCTATTACAAAGATTCCAGTTAGTTTTTCCTTTAACTACATTGTTTAAATTCTAATGCGAAGTCTGATTCTCTTTAAATATTTTTGGTACTCTGAGGACCTCAGTTCTTGTGTACCCAGTATTTGGGGGGAAGGAGGCGTGGCCATTCCCCAGGCTTGGGTAATCATAGTTCCCTGACCAGGGTGAATTTGGGCCCTGGACAGTGAGAGTGCAGAGTCCTAACCACGGGACCACTGTGGAATTCCCCCAGTATTTTTCTTTCTTAATGTTGTTCTTGTGCTAATGTTATTATATTTTTAATTAGAGGATAACTGCTTTACAATATTGTGTTAGTTTGCTGTTAATTGTTACAAATCATTTTCTGAAATGCATTTTTTCTAACTTCTAAGAAATCAAACCAATTGGCTATTCTTAGGAGCTTCTTTCAACATTATGAAGCACTGAAGCTATGTTCCTGAATTATGAAATTCTGTGAGTTTTTCACATTGATGCTTGTCTATCCTATAGATTATATAATCAGCTAATTTTATTGACTCCGATAATACAGGAGATGCTCTCCTTTAATTCTTATCCTCATTCCCAATCTCACTGGAAAGTATTTCTTTTGTTTTGGGTGTGTGCTACTATATGTATGTTGGTAGGCTTCTGAACTTTTTTAAGATACAGATGGTCCCTACTTACAATGGTTTGACATGATTCTTCCACTTTATAATGGTGTGAAAGTGATACACATTCAGATCTTTTCCTGTGCTAGTGCAGTCTGATACTCTCTAGTGATACTGGGCAGCAGGGCAAGTTGCAGCTCCCAGACAGTTCAAGCAATCACGAAGGTCAACTGATAGACTCATAACTCTACCCATACAAATATTCCATTTTTCTCTTTCAGTACAGTATTTAATAAATTACATGAGATATTCCACACTTTATTATAAATAAACAGGCTTTGTGTTAGATGATTTTCCCCAACTGTAGGCTAATGTAAGTGTTCTGAGCACATTTAAGGTAGGACAGGCTAAGCTATATTTAGTAAGTTAGGTGTATAAAATGCATCTTCGGCTTATGATACTTTCAACTTAGGATGGTTTTCTTGGGATGCAACCTCATTAGAAGTTGAGGAAGATCCATATTCAAGTAGTGCAAATTGTTTTGGATATAAAATGCACTTAAAGACTTTTACACATAGGACAAACTTGTTCACTTTTTTATGTAAAGATTTTGGATTTTCTTCAGTGGGATTATTCTAGGAACATTGCCTACACTTTAAGAGAAAGCTGTGGCATTTACCATTGACAAGTAAAGTTTACCTATATTATTTTCATTGGGCTATTTATTTTCCACACACCTACTTATGACAAGTAAGGGTGAGGCTGCCAATTTTCATTCTTTGCCTGATTTCTTTGATATTTATAATTGGACAGTGTGCGTAAACACTGTAATAATGCATGCACATAGAAATTAAGAATATTATGAAGCTCCCTGTGGTCTATGAATAATTTCCCCTAAAGCTATTTAATAATTCATCTTAAAATAAGGCTAGTATGAACGTGTTTATGACAGTTGTGTGCTATTAAAACAATGAAGGATCAAATGATTCCCTTCTGAAAGATAATTTCTCTAAATGGTAAAAAAAAATGAAATACATTTTTTATTAATTGAAAAAAAAATCCCACACAGGGAAATACTTTTGCAATATTAAATACCAGAACACTACTCCAAAATGTATTTAAGTATTAAACTTTCTAATAAAAATCTGTCTTACTTGAAATGAAGATTAACAGTAATTTTTTAAACTGAATTCTACTTGGTAGGCAATTATTATGGCAAAAGTAATTTTAAAAATCTATTCCATAATATCATGAGTTTCAGTTACCACAGCATCTTAGAAAAAAATTAAGAAGCAGTTTCATATGTGTACAAGACAACAAAGAAAGTAGTTTTGAAGATCTGCATAAATTTAATTATTTAAGATGATATACTAGGGAACTATCTGTGATGACTGAAAATTAACTATTACAAACAACTATTAAATCTTTTAAAGACAAGGAGCACCTGAATAACAAATCACTGTTTGTTTGCTGTTCTTAACATATAAGCAGCAAAACCTTTCATCTTTTTTTTTATTGAGCTCAGAGTTCTCTACAACCTGCCTGTGTTTCACTCTTCTGGTCTCTGGGAGAAATTCATTCAGTCACTACAGGCTCATTTAATGAACTAAAAATACGTACCATTATCCCTGCAACCAAGGGCCTTGTTAACCTCATCATAAAAAAGCATTTCTTAAGTAACTATATTGATGTGGCACAGTAAAAAGGAATTAAGTGATTATTATGGGTTGAATTGTGCCCCCTCAAAGATATTTTGAAGCCCTAAGCCACTGGTTAGGAATATGACCTTATTTGGATACAGGGTCCATGCAGATACAAACAAGTTAAGATGAGGTCATTTGGGTGCCATCATCCAATATGACTGATATTCTTGTCAAAAACGGAGAAGAAACACAAGGAAGATGGCCATGTGAAGACAGAGGCAGAGACTGGAGTCTTAATGTACTGACAAGCCAAGGAAAACATCAAGGATCAATAGCAATACCAGAAGCTAAGAGAAAGGCATGGAACAGGTTCTCCCCAGAGCTTCAGGGATAGCATGGCCCTGCCAACACATTAATTTCAGACTTCTAGTTACCAGAATGTGCAAAAATAAATTTCCTTCTTTCTTTCTGGTCACACAGTATGTTGGATCTTAGTTCCTCAAACAAGGACTTAGCTCCCCCTGCAGTGGAAGCTCGGAGTCTTAACCACTGGACCACCAGGGAAGTCCCTAAATTTCTACTGTTTTAAGTCACTCAGTTTGTGGTACTTTATTATGGCAGCCCAAAGAAACTAAAACAATGATGTTATGACAAAATGTAAGCAAGCAATATAACCCTATTAGCTCCCATTGCAGTACTACCATGCCAACTGAAACACATTATGTCATTAAATAAGGGCACCTGTTTATGGGTTTCCCAGGTGGCACAGTGGTAAAGAACCCGCCTGCCAATGCAGGAGACACGTAAAGATGCGGGTTTGATCCCTGCATTGGGGAGATCTCCCGGAGGAGGGCATGGCAACCCATTCTAGTATTCTTGCCTGGAGAACTCCATGGACAAAGGAGCCTGGTGGGCTACAGTCCATAGGGTTGCACAGACACAACTGAGTGCACGCGCACACGCACACATGCTACAGTCCATAGGGTTGCACAGACACAACTGAGCCCGCGTGCATACACATACACACACACACACACACACACACACACACACACACCTGTTTAAAACTCAGAAGACATATGTTTTTAGAATTTCATCTATGACATCTTTGCTGATTCATCCACTCAAAACCCTAGTATAGAATGACTACTCTTTGTGCCCTCAGTATATCCTCTAAATAATTTGAAGACCCAAGTTGTACTAGAACAAGACTGAATAATGACTGCATGTGTGTATGTTTATAGGTGTACCTATATTGTTAGAATGAAGGTCCTTTATGGCAAGGGCTCTGCCCTATCACATTTGTATTCCCAATTCCTAAAGCAATGAGTGACACAGTAGTGCTTAATTAATGTTGAGCAAAAGAATGAATGTTGAACCACCTCTATTTGGTCACAGCTGGCACTATTCCACATTCTACTCACCACTTCCAATGGACTCTTGAAATCACTGTGAGTAGTAAAAATTGTTAATATGCCACTGTGATCAGGAAATGTGACCAAAATAGGAAATATATGCATATTATGTAAACAGTACAACTCGAATCACATTTCAAAAATATAAGATTCATAAAATTTTTCATAGTAATATAATAAAAATCTTATATGTGCTAACCCAAAACACCATCATAATTTAAAATTTATCTTAAGATTCTCTCTTTCCTCATTATGTGTAGAAATATTTTAAGATTTTTTTCATCAGTTGTTTCTTGCTCCTATAGAAGATCCAGGATAGAGATCTCATCAAACTAGCAACATTCTCCCTAACCCAGTAGAGGTCAATCCCTCTTATAATGATCTTAAAGTATTAGTTCCCTGTTTAGAAACAGCATTTTGATTTACAAAATTGTAGTGTCTAAAAAAAGGTATCTACATAAATACAACATAGTATTAAAAAGCTGAATTTTAAAAATCTACTTGCCTTCAACAAAAGGGGTATATTTTTAAAAAACAGATTTTTAAAATTCAGTTTTTATACTATGATACATTTACACAAAAATTCAACTTTTAGTCAAACTGTTAATTTATATTACTAGGTTCTTCAAACCATGAAGCATAGTTTCATTTAAGTTAAATAAATGGTCAACAGAACATTTTTGAGGTTAATTACATTCAATAAAATCAAAAGTTCTCTCCCTAAAATTAAGCACTGCTGCTAAGTCACTTCAGTTGTGTCCAACTCTGTGTGACGCCATAGACGGCAGCCCACCAGGCTCCTCCATCCCTGGGATTCTCCAGGCAAGAACACTGGAATGCGTTGCCATTTGAGCCACTCAAATAACTGAATGGCATTAAGGAGCACTTAGCCCATAAGCTCAGTCAATAACATCAACTTATTAATACTGCTGACTACAATATATGCTTGATCATGAAGCCTACTTCTGTAAATACCTGAAAGGCCACGCTGAGAATCAACAAAGGGAGTATCAATTACATGTTCTACACTTAATTTTAGAAAGTCATAGTAATACTTAAATTTGAGCCCAGACCGCCAATCTTTGCCAAACTGTTTATAATAATTAACTCTGCAGGTATAGTTCTCTCAGAATGGACCCACAGTAAGGTATTCTGTCATCTTTTCTTCAATAAATCATGGGACTGTGCTCCCTCAAAGAATGGTTGTTTTTTTTTTTTGAATGAAGAATACACAGATTTGGGGCTCAAGAATTCACTTAAGATCATAAGAAGGTTCAAAATCACTAGTATCCCCTCTTCCATTTTTCTGAAAACTGTTCAGTACTTAAGACAATTTATAGCGCTTGTTAATCAAGTCTTTGATTCAAAAACAAACCATCTATAGCCCAAACTGTAGATCCACAGCATAGATTAATACTGTTTATGCTTATTCAGAGTCTATTCATAGATAAAAAAATCTATGCTAAAATCAGAATAGGCAGAAAGACAAAATCTCATGATGGATACCAATCCAATATTTAATACAAACAAGGGTTTTCCTTTTTAAAAGAGAAAAAAGAAGCCTATTATTCAGACTGTGAATACTTTAATATGTTTATCCTTTAAGACCCTTTTCTGTGTACATGTATAAATGCACATTATAAATATTTCTAAAGAGGACTTATATGGTATTTTTATAATTTTCTTTTTTCTACTTAAAAATATATCATAAGCATCTCTCCACATTAATTTTTATATAGATTAGAACATTATTTTAACTGGATGACTAGTATCTGACCGTATGAATGTATCATAACCTCACAATTTCATATTGCTGAACATGAATTTTAGATGTATATTTTTAAAAAGAGAAAATACACACATGATCAAATTCGAGGGGTACAAAAGTTGCATCCATTCCACCCCTGTACCTTAAACCTCCAGTTCCCTTCCTAGAAGCAATCACTCTTACCAGTTTCTCCTACATTCCTCCAGAGATGTGTTACAGCATTTTAAAAAACACAAATGTTAATATATACACACACAGTTATGCACCTTCACTGCCAGGCTTTTCTAAAGCTAACAATTTTTTACTATTATAAAATATGTTGAACTTAATGTCCTCCTGTTCATTTGCAGTTTTTAAAATGTTGGCAATACTGTGTGACATGCAGGATCTTAGGTTCCTGACCTGGGATTGAACCTCTGCCCCCCTGCATCGCGATTGTGGAGTCTTAACCACTGGGCCACCAGGGAAGTTCCTGTTTGTTTTTAACATCAATATTAAAGTGATCTCACACAGCAGTGTGTCCTATCACCACTTGTTTTTTATCTATCTTGTTTTCGACTAGGAATAGTCTTAAAGCTTGAAAGCTTGTGTTAACCTTTGGAAAAAAAAAGAACATCTCAGCAGAAAACAAATTTACAAGTAGCAAATACTAATGGCCAACAAACATGCAAAAATGTTAAATATCATGAGTGATCAAAGAAATAAACATTTCAAAAGATATCATTCTTGTACGTTCTGGCAGAGATTGCCATCACTAACAATAAAAATCCAGTGGATGAGAAGATAAAGTACAACAGTCATTCTTGTTGGTGGAACTAAAAACTGGTACACCTTTTCTAGAGAGCAATCTGACAATACACTCTAAAAGTTTTAAATATATGGTTACTTTCTGAACCAGCCATCCTAGTACTAAAGCATTAACACTAAGGAAATGATCAAGGATGTTTTAAAAAAATATGTATATGAGGATGTTCAATACAGCAATATTAATTAAAAAAAAAACTCATTTCCAACAAAAGAGGACAACATTTTGTTAATGTAGATACTAGGCAACCTTTAAAAACTTAGGTTGTAGAATACTAATGTTAGGTAGTTAGAATAGGGAAAAGGAGTCCAAAATGGCAGTGGCTAAAAGACAAGGAAGGGAAAAGCCCGTGAAAATAGAACAAAGGAAGGTCAAAGAAAGGTTTGAGGAGGACCAGAGTAAGGACTTCAGGTAGAACAGCACTCCTGGCTGAGCCCAATTTGCATAGTGCAGGCCCAGGGGGAAGAAGACATATAAAAGGAGGAGCCAAGTGCTCTCTGGCGCTCCACCCCCCCTCCTGCCCCCCCCACCTGCGTACACTCTTTATCTCCTTCTCTCACTACCCCCCCCCCCCCCCCCCCCCCCCCCCCCCCGCGCATGCTCCTCCACTCTCTTCTCTTCTTCGAGGATGGATTCTCCTGCTATCTTCTAAATAAAATAGAGCTGTAACACTGCTTTGTCTAAGAGCTATGACAGTTTGTTCAACACCCAAGAGCTGTGATGCGCCGAGGGCTTTAATGTCTGTCACTCCAAATCATTGTGATGAGACAAGAACTGAGAAGCATACACTCGCCTGACACTACTAAAGGACAAAAATATGTGTTCATGATGTTGTATTAAGTGAAAAAAGCTGGTTATAAAACAATATTGTCTAGTATAATCCCAATTATAAAAAATACCAATATATAAGGGGCTTCCCTGGTGGCTCAGTTAGTAAAGAATTCGCCTGCAATGAGGGAGACCTAGGTTCAATCCCTGGGTTGGGAAGATACCCTGGAGAAGGGAATGGCTATCCACTCCAGTATTCTGGTCTGGAGAATTCCATGGACAGAGGAGACTGGCAGGCTACAGTCCATGGGGTCGCAAGAGATGGACATGACTGAGCAATATATAAAGATTTAGGCTAAATTACTCTTGCCTGGAAAATCCTATGGATGGAGGAACCTGGTAGGCTGCAGTCCATGGGGTCGCTAAGAGTTGGACTTCACTTTCACTTTTCACTTTCATGCATTGGAAAAGGAAATGGCAACCCACTCCAGTGTTCTTGTCTGGAGAATCCCAGGGACGGGGGAGCCTGGTGGGCTGCTGTCTATGGGGTCACATAGAGTTGGACACGACTGAAGTGACTTAGCAGCAGCAGCAGCAGGCTAAACTACATATTAAAACTCTACTGTGGTTATCTCTGGGTACTGGGATTACTGACTTTAATTTTCTTCTTTATGGTTTTCTTAATTTTCTAAATTTTATCCAGCAAATAGATTCTAATTAAAAGAAAAAAGCAAAAAGAAAAAAGAAAAAAACAGTTGGACTCTTGATTAGTCAAGGTCCTTTATACAATTGTGCCCAGCAGGCTGGGGGTGTTATTTGGCTATCTGCCATATGACAATGTTTCCTTCATCTGTGAATAAAATGGCATGGTAAGCTATCATTAGTGGGGCCTGCTATTGCAAGGTTTTGGCTCTTTTTTCACATAAAATAATTTTTATAACTTATAACAAGGAGAGGGAAGAATGTATTCTTAGGTCCTTATCTTTTTGCCTATTCTGAGAATTTGTCAACTTGCTACTTTGTAATATTATTGTCAATTATGAAGTTAAAAATAAAAGGGTCCTTCCCTGGTGGTCCAGTGGTTAAAGAGTCCAGGCTCCCATGGCAGATGGCAAAGTTTGACCCCGGTTGGGGAACTAAGATCCTCCATGCTGTGGCAAAGCCAAAAAAAGAAAAAAAAGAAAAAAAAAAAGAGGATACAGGTCAACTCCCAGAGATAAAAGCAGTAACCAGGTTATGTACAAGTGGTTGGCTATGAACACATGTCTTTTGGTCCACTGCCTGGGTAGCAGTAAATTACTAGCAGAGAAGACTGAGAAACATTAGTAATAATGATACCTGATTGCTTATTGTTAACTTGAGTTGAAAAGAAAAGATTTCACTGAAAAATGTCTGAGTGATATCTACTGCTGGAGTTCTAAACTTGTTCACTTAATACCTTAAGAAAATAATTTGGGGCACTGGTAAGAAAGCAGTCTCCCCTGATCTTCAGCCAAAAATTCCCTGAAATAATTTTTACAAAAGGGCAGCTCAGAATCAAGAACATGGAAAAGTAAAATCATTATATTTGTTGATATCCAAAGGCAAAACTTATTCAACATAATTTACTTATATTTGTGCTAAGCAGGAAAGTAGAAATCACTTTTTCATTTTCAGATAAAGAAATTAAAGCATAAGGAAATTAAATGATTTGATGAAGGCCACAGAAACCAGAACTTATTCTATCTGATACTTGCTCAGATAACTTATGCTGATAGAGTGATCAGGATGCGGTACTGGAAAAAATCAGATGGTTCCACAAATGCCGTTCTGAGGTTCTTTTAATAAATGACTTGGTGAATGGGTAGTAACTACCCTAAGTCTTTCTCAGGATTAAGTATTCTCTTCCATGATCATGTTGGGATCACAAGCAAGTGCCGAAATAAGTTCTTGATAAAGGGCAACATCTTTTCTTTTTCCCCAGCAAAAATATTGTACTCTTTCTAAAAGCTACTCTATTGTCTCTAAGCAAACATTTAGTAGGTTTGTCTTCCACTGGGATTGAGTTAAAAAAAGACACAAAATGAAGGAAACGTTGCTACAGTGACTACAAGCCACATTAAAACAGTACAACATATTTAATGAATGCTCCGTGTTTTAAACACTATAGACCAAGTTTCATTTCCCTCTATCCCATCATTTTAACTATATGCATTTTCTCTAACCTACTAAAACATGCTGAATTGAAACTAAGTTTCTAATCCTATTTGTTTCAAAGGTCAGAATTTAACCAGAAACTTGTGTGATTCCACAGCCCATCCTCTTTTACCATGTTACCTCCTATAATAACTAAAATATGTAATGTGCTTTACAATCCACAATTTTTTCATGTGTGGTAGCTAATTTAACCTACACATCCTACACCCATTTGAAATATTGGGAAACAGTGATTTTCTGACTGGTTGTTACTCATCAAGGATCATGTGGCCAGTGAAAGTGAAAGTGAAGTCGCTCAGTCATGTCTGACTCTTTGCGACCCCATAGACTAGCTACCAGGCTCCTCCCTCCATGGGATTCTCCAGGCAAGAATTCTGGAGTGGGTTGCCATTTCCTTCTCCAGGGGATCTTCCCGACCCAGGGATTGAACCCGGGTCTCCCGCATTGTACACAGATGTTTTACCATCTGAGCCACCAGGGAAAAAATGCAAACCCAGTGATTATGACCAATCTAGGTATAAGGAGGCTTCTCTGGTGGCTCAATGGTAAAGAATTCACCTGCCAATGCAGGAGACGTGGGTTCGATCACTGGGTCAGGAAGATCCCCTGAAGAAGGGAATGGATGGCCACCAACTCCAGTATTCTTGTCTGGAGACTTTTATGGACAGAGAAGCCTGGCGGGCTACAGTCCATCCGGTTGCAAAGAGTCAGACATGACTGAGCAACTAAACAATAACGAAAGGTATAAGGAAATTACTATTGGGATTATTTGTAGAAAGGGTAGTCCAGTAAGGTAATAAATGTTTGGCTCTGTGCCTTTCAAGGCTTGAAAAATTAGGTGGAGCCACAAAAGGCACATCACATAGCAATAAATGCTGAGAAGTCTGTGTTATGAGGTCAACAAAGTCATTACAGGAATAAGCATAAAAGTTCAAACCATATATAAGTATTTACAGATATACCAGAGAATACACAGTGGCACCAGCTTTGCCCAGTTTAGGACATTAGCTTTAACTCACTCAGTTCAACCTCTGTCTGACCATCTGAGTTCAAGCTATTCCCAGACAATGCAGGTAAACCTCACTTTTTACCACAACCCATATTATAGAAGCAGATCAGAACGACAGTGAATCACTGTATCCATAACAAAGACTGGGTACCAATTATACCAAATCAAATCCCCAAATATATCAAATAGCACAGCTACAACTATATCATAATTAAAAATAAAAGTCCATGCCAAGTTCTACAAAATGGACATAAATATGCTTTTATCACATAAAGGACAACCTATTAAGTATATGCAGAGTAGATAAACATATAACTTAAGTTTGGCCTCAAGTTCTCACGGCAGATACATTTCTCTTATATAATATTCCAAATGCTCTTTTCATGCTTTGAATTAAGTGGAACAAACATACTTTAAAATTTATGAAAAAGAAACATGGAGGCAATGAGGTTGAATGATTCGCTCACAATCCTTCAGCTAATCAGAAACAAAGTCAACATAGGAACTCAGGCTTTCGATCTAAGGCTCTTTCCACTGTACCACATGACCTCTAAGATGTGAAAATAATATTTGTTCAACTCAGGATCAATTTATTTTACCACTACTGTTTTTAATCTCCTCAAATCTACTCACACAATGACCTTAAACAGTGCTACAGATTACATTCTGTAATACTATTACCAGATCAGACCACAAAGTTTGAGACATGACAGCTCATGATAATCTCCCATCCTCAAGAGAACAAGGGCATCTATTTTGCTATATTCATCTTTAGGATTCTACCACATAGTACAATACCTGGCATATATTGTAGGTGCTCAGTAAGTTTTTTTTTTTTTAATAAATTAGCGTTTTTTTTTAAATCTGTTAGTACCAACTACCAGATTTAAATATGGGACCAAACAAAAACAGGAAAATATCATTATTTCACACTTGGAGTCTCTAAGCATTTATAATATAAACAAACGATTTATTAAATGAGTTAATGTTTATAACCAAATAAATACAAGGGAACATTTATGTTAGTAAAATATTTCAAGAACTATACAAGTTAATGTTTACAACCAAATACAAGGGGAACATTTATGTTAGTTAAATATTTCAAGCTCTATACAAGTTAACTGAGTCATTAATTACAGTAATTCTTATCTAGTGAAATGGACCTGACTTTTAGTCAGTATTCCCTTCTCCCCCACCTCGTTGGAGTCATCGAACGCACTAGAAAGCAATAAAATTACAGGTGTAGTACAAGGTACACTGGACTAGGACCTAGACTCTAGTCCAAGCTCTGTTAATAATTAGATATATGACCTTGGGCAATTCACTTTTTTTTTTCTTGTGTCTTAACCTGGTAATAAAAACAAAAGAGCTGAACTACTAATCACCAGGGACCTTTACTGTCTTAATTTTTTTTATATGATTTTTACAAAGATTTCTAAGTTCAGAATTTTTTGTGTCAAATTTGATATCCTGAATGTTATAATTTGTTAATTATTCAATAATTAAAAGCTTAGCACATTTTCCAAAACTATATAAAGACTAATAAAATACACTGTTACTGCCTTACATTAGCAGCAATAGGAGAAAACCAAAGATGAAATATGAGCATCAGATAATCAGGCCTGCTTTGCCAGTTGGGCTGACATGAACCTCTCTAGATTTTACAAATCACTGATACGTAAATACATATGGGTATATAAATATATATACACATACCATTGATACTTGTTTATACTGATATACATATATGTGTGCAAACTTTAAAACTTGTTTTTAGCTTTAAAATCAATACTTGTTCACGGTGAGAATTTCAAACAGTACATTAGGTCACATGTGAGGTGCAAAATAAAAAGCCTCCCTCCAACCTCCAGAAGTAACCACTGTTAACATTTGTTTTGTACATCCTTCAATAACTTTTCTGAGCACATACATCTAGATGTGTGTATGTATAAATCTTTTTAACTTCTTGAATGATGAAGAAAAATACCACAAGCACTGGCTTCATAAGCATGTTAAATACACTTTAAGTAGGTAGCGCAGTTGTATGGCAAAGTGGTATATGCTTCAGAAATGTTCACTGAATACATCTTCATTTTCTTGATTGGAGGCTAAGTGGAGCAGTTGCACAGAAAGAGCAACAGCAAGGAATCGACTAGCATTAGGCAAGCCATGAAATCTTCCTATGCCTTAGTTTTTGCTTTTGTAAATATCATGGGTGGACTAAGACCCCTTCCAGTTCTAAAGTGTGATAATTCTAAGATGGCTGTCACAGTATTCTCTTGAACTGGATATAACAAATGTTAAGTAAAAAAAGAGAGAAAAAAAAGAAACACTATAGAAACCTCCGACCTTACAAGAGTAAATTTTTCTACCATCAACTATCATGGTAGCACATTTGTGACATAAGTAGTGATGCAATTATATCTGAAAAAAATAGTAGATTATTAAAATTTGATAGGTTTTTTAAAAGCTTTGATTGACGTTTTTCCTTTTTTGGAGGTGGAGAGGGCTATTGCTTAGTGTCAGCAATAACCACTCTCCCTCCTCCCGATGAGAAAACAATTAAGTGTATTATGGAGTTAAAATAATGAAACTGAAAGTTAGACTGAATTTTGTTTTACTCACAGAATATGCTGGGGAGGTGACAAAGGTTGGAAAGAATTACTAGCTAATTTCCTCTTCCGGAAGGTCTTTGGCTTCTATTCTTTCTGTTCACATGCTCTTACCAGACACACTCCACCCAGCTCCATACCCTGGCACAGGCATCAGATGGAGGGGGGCGGGGGGGTCCCCTTTGATCATCTTTTTAAAAAAGTTCTTCGACTCGTTTTACCTTAGGGGTCACGGGGTTTGAGGAGGCACGCAGGCGGCCTGAAGCCACCCATGCCTTTCTTCGCCAGTCCCGGAAGCCTGGGCACGAACCCCGGGCGGGCCACTCGCGCCTGGCAGGGGCTGCCCTCCTGCCCTCCCTCGCAGCGCGGGGCCCAAGGAGAAGGAGGGGAGAAGAGAAGGGAAGAGAGAAGGAGAGGGGAGGGGAGAGAAGGAAAGGGGAGGGAGGCGGAAGCCCATCCGGGCAGTACCCACCGCGCCAGGAGAGCCGGCCTAGATCGCCCGAGGCGCCCCGCGCGGTGCTGAGGGGAGGGTCCTGGAGGAGGGGCGGCCCAAGCCCCAATCTGGAAGTGCCAACTCCTCTCGGCGGCCAGGCCCCAGCCTAGAAGGAAACGGAAGTCCCTTCCTTTCCCTCACTCGCCCGCCCACCGCCCAGAGCAACCACGAGTCGGGGAATCCAAAGTGCCTCCACGCCACGGCCTCAAAGAGACAAGGCACGCGGCGCAGCCCGTCTGTCTCCCGCCCCAGCCGCGCCGCCGAGCCCCTCAAAGTCTTCGGGCCTCCGCCCCCGCCGCGAGGCCAGCCTCCCGCTCAGTGAAGCCCCTCCTTCTTCCCCCTCCGCCATTTTCTAACTTACCCCTCCAGCCCTCGATTTGCGCTGAGCCAGCCCGCCTGCGGCTCCGCCGAGGTCCCGCCACTCCCTCAGGCTACCGGGGGCAACCGTCACAAACGAAGCCCTATTTACCCCACCTGCCCCTCCCCCCCCCCGCCCCGACCGCCTGGAAATCAGAACCCGACAGAGAGGGCGCGCACGCGCACTGGACACCTCGTAGTCCCCGCCCCCAGCTCCAGTGTTTCCTCTTTTGGCCTCGAGGTATTTTTCCCACGGTTTTTACCTGCTGAGCCCTGGAGTGAAGGAGTAACAGAGGTAAAAGACTGAAAAGATAAAGAGAGTGAACATGTCCAGTTCTTGCTGGAGACCACTTAACGTGCTTGGCGTGTGACTACTTCTTTGTTGTAATTTTGACAATCCTTTAAGGTAGGCACTCTCGTGGTAAACCAATTTTAAGAGAGGAAATTGAGGCCCAGAGATGCCCCAGTAGCACACAACTAATAAACAAGGGAACTGGGAGTAGAACATGACCTGTGTTCAAGAACTGAAGGTGAAAGGAAAAAGAAAGACATTCAATAGTGTAACAGGAGGGAAAGGGGCAGAGCACAGCCTTTGAAAGAGGCTGATTAGAGAACATAAACTGATTAGAATCAAATGGGTCTAAGATGGCAGAACTGTTGAGTTCAACTAGACTGATCCTCAATCAGCAAACTAAATGACACACCCAGAGGTGCCATGACAATTCCATGAGACCAAGAAGTGGGCCGTGGCCCAATTCCTAGAAATCTCTTCCCCTTCCCCAAAATAGCTGGAATAATCTTCCCACTCATTAACATACCCAGCCCAGAAAAACTAACCAAGACACATTTTGTGGCTGCACTCCCTATCTGCAATGGCCCAAACTCTGCCTGTGGAGTGTGCTTCTCTCTGAATCTGAATAAATCGGCTTCTTACCTATTACTTGTATCTCACACGGAATTCTTTCTGCGATGAGACATCAAGAACCTGAGTTTCATTAGGTCCTGAAACAAGGTTCCTTGGGTTTTGGCTGGGTTTAAATACCAGCATATGGGTTCAAGTCCCAGTCTGAGGTAAATGGTCTCAATGAGAGTGAGAAAGGGATTGGGAGATGAAGGGAAAATGAACAAGGAAGAAGGAAAACCAAAGGATGAAAAAAACAAAAGAAATCTATGCACATAAATTCCTGATCATAGCCTAGACTTATTGCAAATATGTCGTTCAGTTCAGTCGCTCAGTCGTATCCAACTCTTTGCGACCCCATGGACTGCAGCACGTCAAGCTTCCCTGTCCATCACCAACTCCAGGAGCTTGCTCAAACTCATGTCCATTGAGTCGATGATGCCATCCAACCATATCATTCTCTGTCATCCTCTTCTCTTCCTGCTTTCAATTTTTCCCCGTATCAAGGACTTTTGCAATGAGTCAGTTCTTCACATCAGGTGGACAAAGTACTGCGCTTCAGTTTCAGCTTCAGCATCAGTCCTTGCAATGAATATTCAGGACTGATTTCCTTTAGTATGGACTGGTTGGATCTCCTTGCAGTCCAAGGGACTCTCAGGAGTCTTCTCCAACACCACAGTTCAAAAGCATCAATTCTTCAGTGCTCAGCTTTCTTTATGGTCCAACTCTCACATCCACACGTGACTACTGGAAAAACCATAGCTTTGACTAGATGGACCTTTGTTGGCAAAGTAATGTCTCTACTTTTTAATATGCTGTCTAGGTTTGTCATAACTTTTCTTTCAAGGAGCAAGCGTCTTTTAATTTCATGGCTGCAGTCACCATCTGCAGTGATTTTGGAGCCCAAGAAAATAAAGTCTGCCACTGTTTCCATTGTTTCCTCATCTATTTGCCATGAAGTGATGGGACCATGAACGTTGAGTTTTAAGCCAGCTTTTTCATTTCCTCTTTCACCTTCATCAAGAGGCTGTTTAGTTACTCGTCGCTTTCGGCCACAAAGGTGGCTTCGTCTGCATATCTGAGGTTACTGATATTTCTCCCAGCAATCTTGATTCCAGCTTGTTTCTCATCCAGTCGGGCATTTCACATGATGTACTCTGCATATAAGTTAAATAAGCAAGGTGACAATATACAGCCTTGACATACTCCTTTCCCAATTTGAAACCAGTCTGTTGTTTCATGTCTGGTTCTAACTGTTGCTTCTTGACCTGCATACAGATTTCTCAAGAGGCAGGTCAGGTGGTCTGGTATTCCCATCTCTTTCAGAATTTTGCACAGTTTGTTGTGATCCACACAGTCAAAGGCTTTGGCGTAGTCAATGAATCAGAAGTATCTACTTCTGAAATTTTCTTACTTTTCTATGATCCAGTGGATTTGGGCAATTTGATCTCTGGTTCCTCTGCCTTTTCTAAATCCAGCTTGAACATCTGAAGTTCTCAGTTCATGTACTGTTGAAGCCTGGCTTGGAGAATTTTGAGCATTACTTTGCTAGCATGAGATGAGTGAGATGAGTGCAATTTTGTGGTAGTATGATCATTCTTTGACATCACTTTTCTTCAGGAATGGAAAGAAAAAGTGACCTTTTCCAGTCCTGTGGCCACTGCTGAGTTTTCCAAATTTGCTGGCATATTAAGTACAGCACTTTCACAGCATCATCTTTTAGGATTTGAAATAGCTCAGCGGGAATTCCATCACCTCCACTAGCTTTGTTCGTAGTGATGCTTCCTAAGGCCCACTTGACTTTGCACTCCAGGTTATCTGGCTCTAGGGGAGTGATCACATCATCGTGGTTATCTGGGCCATTAAGATCTTTTTTGGGGTATAGTTTTTCTGTGTATTCTTGCTACCTCTTTTTAATATCTTCTACTTCTGTTAGGGACCAACAAATATGCTGTAGGAACAGACAGATGAATTAGACTCTCAGATGAATCATGTTTCACAAACATGGGCTCCCTTACAGGTTAGTGTAGTAAGTTGAGAAGTTCTGAATGATAATGTTTCATGTCAAGGGGAAGATCATTAAGTATCACCTGCATCCTCAAATGATCCTTTTATCTTTCTTGAAAGTATCATCCTGAGAAGTCAGATTATTGTCATTTTTCTGCTCACATCCCTCTAATGGTTCCCTGTTTCGTGCAAAGTAAAAACCACAGATTTATAATGGCCTACAAAGGCTGTGGTAACCAGCCACTAAGATGATATCCAGTAATCGAGGACATGGAACAACAGACTGGTTCCAAATAGGAAAAGGAGTACGTCAAGGCTGTATATTGTCACCCTGCTTATTTAACTTATATGGAGAGTATATCATGAGAAACCCTGGGCTAGAAGAAGCACAAGCTGGAATCAAGATTGCCGGGAGAAATATCAATAACCTCAGATATGCAGATAACACCACCCTTATGGCAGAAAGTGAAGAGGAACTAAAAAGCCTCTTGATGAAAGTGAAAGAGGAGAGTGAAAAAGTTGGCTTAAAGCTCAACATTCAGAAAACGAAGATCATGGCATCCGGTCCCATCACTTCATGGGAAATAGATGGGGAAACAGTGGAAACAGTGTCAGACTTTATTTGGGGGAGCTCCAAAATCACTGTAGATGGTGATTGCAGCCAGGAAATTAAAAGATGCTTACTCCTTGGAAGAAAAGTTATGACCAACCTAGATAGCATATTCAAAAGCAGAGATAGTACTTTGCCAACAAAGGTCCAACTAGTCAAGGCTATGGTTTTTCCAGTGGTCATATATGGATGTGAGAGTTGGACTGTGAAGAAAGCTGAGCACCGAAGAATTGATGCTTTTGAACTGTGGTGTTGGAGAAGACTCCTGAGAGTCCCTTGGACTGCAATGAGATCCAACCAGTCCATTCTAAAGGAGATCAGTCCTGGGTGTTCTTTGGAAGGACTGATGCTAAAGCTGAAACTCCAATACTTTGGCCACCTCATGCGAAGAGTTGACTCATTGGAAAAGACTCTGATGCTGGGAGGGATTGGGGGCAGGAGGAGAAGGGGACGACCGAGAATGATATGGCTGGATGGCATCACCAAATCGATGGACATGAGTTTGAGTGATCTCTGAGAGTTGGTGATGTACAGGGAGGCCTGGCGTGCTGCGGTTCATGGAGTCGCAAAGAGTCGGACATGACTGAGTGACTGAACTGAACTGAATCTTTACCTCTTGCTCTTCACATGCTTGGGTAGTCTCATCTACAATGAACTAGGGCTGATCTGTGTAACTGATAGAATACAGTGGGAGTGACAGTGTATCATAAAGGCTAGGTCATAAGGGGCACTGTGATTTCTGCCTTGCTCTCTCTTGGATTGGTTGCTCTGGAGGAAGCCAGCTGCCATGTCATAAGGATTCTCAAACAGCATTTAGAGAGACCCATGTGGCAAAAGACTGAGTCCTCCCCTTCTCATCTCCTTCTCTCCAACCCAAAACAAGTACCAACTTCCCAATCCACCACATGAATAAGCCACCTTGGAAGAGGATTCTACACAACAAAACCTCAGAGCCAGAACCTGCCAGCCATGCCACTCTTGAATTCCTGTGTTTTGTTTTAAAAAACAAAATTTTAGGACAATTTGTTTCTAGGCAGTTTGATGCTTTTGACCTGTGGTGCTGAAAAGACTCTTGAGAGTCCCTTGGACAGCAAGGAGATCAAACCAGTCAATCCTAAAGGAAATCAACCCTGAATACTCATTGGAAGGACTGATGCTGAAGCTGAAGCTCAAATAATTTGGTCACGTGATGTGAAGAGCCAACTCATTGGAAAAGACTCTGATGCTGGGAAAGACTGAGGGCAAGAGGAGAAGAGGGGACAGAGGATGAGATGGTTGGATGGCATCACCAACTCTATGGACATGAGTTTGAGCAAACTCCTGAAGGTAGTGAAGGACAGGGAAGCCTGGTGTGCTGCAGTCCACGTGGTCACAAAGAGTCAGACATGACTGAGTGACTGAACAACAACAGTATAACAAATACAAAAGCCCTACACAATTAGGATCCCTCTTACCTTTATGTCCTCATATCCTACTACTCTATTCTCTTGCCACATTAGCTTTCCTGCCTCAGGATCATTGCACCTGCTCTTTACTCTACCTGAAACACTTCCCCCTGATATCTCCATGGCTGTCCTTCATTCCGTTAAAGTCTTCACTTAGTAGTCACTTTCTCAGTAAGACCTACTATAGCCACCACATTAAAAATTACAATGTTTTGACATACACATGGCTAGCAAGCACCTGAAAAGATGCTCAACATCACTTGTTATTAGAGAAGTGCAAATCAAAACCACAATGAGTTAACACCTCACACTGGTCAGGGTGTTTATGATCAAAAAGTCTACAAATAACAAATGTTGGAGAGGATGTAGAGAAAAGAGAACCCTCACACATTGTTGGGAATGTAAATTGGTGCAGCCACTATGGAAAATAGTATGGAGTCTACTTAAAAAACTAAAAATAGGAAACTCTCTGGTGGTCCAGTGGTTAGTACACAGTACTTTCACTGCAGTGGCCTGGGTTCAATTCCTGGTCAGGGAATTAAATCCCGCAAGCCATGTGGCATGGCAAAAAAATAAAATAAAATAAACCTAAAAATACAACTACTGCATAATTCAGCAATTCCACTCCTGGAGATAATATCCAGAGAAAACAAAAACACTAATTTGAAAAGATACATGCACCCCTATGTTTATAGAAGCATTATTTACAATAACCAGGACATGGAAGCAACCCAAGTGTCCATCAACAGATGATTAGATTAAGAAGATGTGGTATACATATAATGGAATAAAAGAATGAAATATTGCCATTTGCAGTAACATGGATGGACCTAGAGATGATCATACTAAGTGAAGTAAGCCAGACAAACACTATATGATATGACTTATACGTGGAATCTAGAAGATAATGCAAATGAATCTGTATACAAAACAGAAATGGACTTACAAATTTATGGTTACCAAAGGGGAGAGGAAAGGGAGAAGGGACAAATTAGGGGCATGGGATTAATAGATACAAACTGCTATATATAAAACAGGTACGCAACAAGAATTTACTATATGGCACAGGAAGCTTTTGAGTAATCTTATAACCCATAATGGAATATAATTTGTAAAAAACAAAACAATGAATTACTATGCTGTACACTTTAACAATATTCTAAATCAACTATACTTTAACAAATAAATTATAACTTTTCCACTTAGTACTCCCCATCTCCCTTCCCTTCTCTATTTTGTCTTTTTACCTCTGGCATCTTTCACTTTCTATAATGCTATTTGGTTATCTTACTGATTATGTTTATTGCATGTTCCCTTCCTCCCACACCTGCTAGAATATAGGCTCTAACAGAACAAAGATCTTTGTTTTGTTCACTGATTTTCCAAGTGCTTAGAATAGTGTCTGCAACAGTGTAGATATTCATAAAATATTTGTGGAATGAGTGAACAAAAATTTCATAAACATGCCAGACCCTTGGTAAATACTTGGGTGCATTGTCAGTTGGGAGATGTGAACACCAAAGGCAGATATATCTGGGGTATGATAATCTAGGTTTTCTATTTAGGGACACATAGAGGTGTGAAGTTAGAAAAACCATAATCCATGGAGAGGTTACTCTAACCTGTCCAAGGATTTCTGTTGTTGTTGTTATTTGTTTTTGGTGGAGGAGAAGGAAAATTTAGAGAGGGAAAGAACAAAGCTATATTAGTCTGAACCATATGAAATTGCCAATATTCCACTATTGGTAAATGTCCCAAACAGCAATTTAATATGGTTTAATCATGCATTGGAGAAGGAAATGGCAACCCATGCCAGTGTTCTTGCCTGGAGAATCCCAGGGACAGGGGAGCCTGGTGGGCTGCCATCTATGGGGTCACACAAAGTCAGACATGACTGAAGCGACTTGGCAGCAGCAGCAGCAGCAGCAACCTAATAGGAAAGAGGAAATTTGATGGCACAAAGACTCAGAGGAAATGAGAAAGATATGGGATCAACCATGAGTAATGGCATTAGCCTTGAGGAGGAAAAAGAATACATACTAAGAGACTCAAGTCTTGAGATGTAGATAAGGTGAGAGGAATGTTGAGAGTGATCACCATACCTCAATGACAGCTGGCTTCTGTGGAAAGTAAACTATGTAGTTATCTACTGAGGGAAACAGCAAAGGTTTAGCACTAGAATGTGTGTGCCAGGTGTGCTGTCAGTCATGTTCAACTCTTTGCTCCCCGTGGACTCTAGCACCCCAGACTCCTTTGTCCATGGGATCTTGCAGGCAAGAATACTGGAGTGGGTTGCCAGTTCCTTCTCCAGGGGATCTTCCCAACCCTGGAATCAAACCTACATCTCCTTCATTGACAGTCAGATTCTTTACCACTGAGCCACCAGGGAAGCCTTTAGCACTAGAATACTTTTTGCAAATGAAGTTATAAGTGATTGTCCAAATAAATAAAATAGATACAGAAGAGAATTACCTTGAGTGAAAGGAGGTGGGGTGAGCCTTGCCCTTGGAGCCATCAATTTTATGTAGCTGTTTCTGGCAGGAAGGAGTGTATCACTGTTAGCGAGTCCAAACTCTCTCTGCTCACCACACGACAGGCCAGTGAATCTGAGAGATGAGGTGCTGAGGTAAGGAATACGAGTTTATTTGGAAAGCCGGCTGACTGAGAACATGGCAGGCCAATGTCTCAAAGTAACCATCTTGTCGGGGTCTAGATGCCAGGTTCTCTTATAGAGCAAGAGAGAGAGAAAAACAATGAGGAACTAAAGTCAAAAGGCAGAATAGAGGGGGAGAGGCAGTGGGGAAGTCAAGTAAAAAGGGTCTTCAGTCTTGCAAAACATCTCCAGGAAGGGCCAGCTTTTGGAAGAGATGTGTTAATCTCTTCTTTCTTGCAGCCACTCACAAATGGGCAAGGCCAGGTTATCTCTCTATGAGCTGAACAAAGACACTTTAACAGTCAGGCAGAGGGGCAGGGTCCTTTGCGGCAGGCCATTATGTATGATTGTAGTAATAGGAGCAATGAAAGCAAGTTAAAGAAACAGTTCCAGCATAGAGTCAGAATTGGTTCTTCTCTGCAACATACCCGCATAGGATTACTCTTGACTCATCCTCAGAAAAAAGCTTTTGTGAAGGTCATTCATGTTGGACAGTATCTATTAAGTGTAACTGCCTCTCAGTCTCCTGACTTTTGCTCCGGTTTCTTGATCACTAACTTCTTGTCCGCTCCTTGTTTCCACTAAGACTGGGACTGTAATTTCCTCTCTTTGAGCAGTCATAAAGGTGATTTGCCCTCATCTTGTGCTGGCAAAACTAGCATCTCCAACCAGCCTTCCCTTTCCCTTCTCTGCCTTCGTCTGCTGGGGACCCAGTCATAGAGAAGAGGCTTGTTCGTTTGAAACAAGAGCACAGTCTTAAGCTAATGGAAAATTCTACCTGAGCTTTCTATATATGAGTCTATTCACATGTTTATCTAATATTCAGTCTGCAAAAATCTAACAACAAAGTCAAGGTCAGGACGTTGTCACAGTACACCTGGAGTAGGGTAGAGGTGAAAGTTGAAAGCTACTGGAGTTGAGGTCCAGGAGAGAGGCTAGCCTCTTGGAGGGGTCATCACCAGGGCAGTTGTGGGATTTGTGTTTAGAGTGGAAGACTGAGCAAGAGGCCAAAGACGTCAGTGGATGTGAGGTAGTGTACTGAATATAGATAGATAATAATAGCATTCGCTGAGTGTTTACCATATGTCAGGCACTGTCTTAAGTCCTTGGCACACTTTATCTCTTATAATCCTCTCAGTAACCCTATAAGCTAAGAGTTCTTTTTATTCTCGTTTTGACTGAGAACCTAGAATGGTACCTGGTATATAGAAGTTAATTAGCCAGGCCAGGTCGGTCCTGCACCTTGAGACCCTGCAGTGGCTTCTCACTTAGTAGAGGCAAGCACAGGGTGCTGTGGGAGCCCAGAGTGGGGCTCTGGACATGGGGAAGAGCTGGCTGCACCAGGAATTCAGTTTCAAAGGACAACCAGGAGACAGCTAGATGAAGCAGTGAGAGAAAGGCATTCTAAGCAGACGTGTCTGCATGTGCTAAGTTACAGAAGCAAAACCAGACAGCATCCATTTAGAGAATGGCTAGATTCTTTTGGGCTAGAATGTTGAATATTTTATTTTCATACATATTCATACTCATATGAGTATGGCCTCTCAGTCGTGCCCAACTCTTTGCGACCCCACAGACAGTAGTCTACCAGGCTCCTCTGTCCATGGGATTTCCCAGGCAAGAATACTGGAATGGGTAGCCTTCTCCAGGGGATCTTCCTGACCCAGAGATCAAACCCACGTCTCTTGCGTTTTCTGCATTGGCAAGAGGAGTTTTTACCACTGTACCAACTGGGAAGCCTTTTATACGTTCACATTGTGTTAAATGCATTTACATAAATGATCATTTCACAGATAAGAAAAGTGGGTACAGACAGGTTAGGTTGCCCAAGGTCTCAAAACTAGTAAGTGGTGGAGGTGTTGGGTAGGTGATGATGGATGGGATGATGGAGCCTGACAGAGTGAGGCTCTAGAGAGGTAGCCAGGGCCAGAATTAAACCCTTGTGTTTTTGTCTGCTCAGGATGCCATAGCAAAATAGCACAGACTGGGTGGCCTACACACTAGAAATGCACTTTCTCACAGTACTGGAGGCTGGAAGTCTGAGATGAAGATGTTGGCAAGTTCAGTTTCTTCTGAAATTTCTCCTCTTGGCTTGCAGATGGCCTTCTTCTCCCTGTATCTCCACATGGTCTTCCCTCTTGGTGTGTCTGTATCCTACTCTTCTCTTATAAAAATTTAATTCATATTTTATTTGGGCCCACCCTAACCACCTCATTTTAACTTAATTACCTCTTCAAAGACCCTATCTCCAAATATAGTCACATTCTGAGTACTGGGGGGTTAGGGCTACAACATACGAATTTTGGGGAGTCACACCTTGCAGCACATTGAATAGTTTGGCTTCTATCATATAAGTCAGTGGTTCCCAAACAGGGTGATGCATTGGAATCACCTGAAGAGCTTTTTGAAACTACTGATTTGCAAGGGACATTCCCTCCTGTGATTCATAGTCAGTGACTGTGGGCTATGTTTGTGTGTGTGGGTGTGTTTAGTTGCTAAGTCATGTCCAACTCTTTGTGACCCCATGGACTGTAGCCTGCAGGCTCCCCTGTACGTGGGATTTCCCAGGCAAGAATACTGGAATGGTTGCCATTTCCTCCCTCAGAGGATCTTTCCAACCCAGGGATTGAACCCATGTCTTCTGCTTGGCAGGTGGATTCTTTACCACTGAGCAACCAGGGAAGCCCCAGACTATGTTTGGGAAGGATGTAAAGCTTCCCCCTGCTCTCCAGTTGATTTTGGTGCTTTCCAAATCTGTTTTCAAGCCAGGTTTGAGAGCCACTACTGGAGGCAAGAGAACCATCAAGAAAGTTTTACGTAGGGTAGTGAAATGAGAAATGGGTTTTAGAAAAATCACCCTGGTATAGTAAAGTAGAGGATCGATGGGGTAGAGGGAAGTGGTGGTGAGATGACTTAGGCGGTGAGTGAATGCAGTAATCAGGAAATGAGGAAGGTCCCAGCAGAGTCAGTGGTGGTGTGAATGGAGTGTAATGGCATGATTTCAAGAGTTGTGAAAACGGGATATTTGTGAGAGGAAGGAGGCAAAAGCTGAGTTTGAGTCATGTCTCCCCATCTTTAAAGGCCCTTCGCAGAAACCTTATGGGACTTGCACTTGCACCTCTTTGACTATTTCTAGCTGCAAGGGAGAGTGAAACATGTGTTCTTTTATCTGGGTACATTTCCACCCAAAATAAATCAGAGTTCTGTTAGGAAGGAAAAGAGAATGAATTTTGGGTGGACAACTAGCTGTCTTTGCCACCACAATATTCATGGATTGGAAAATTCAGTATCATGAAGATAATTTTCCCCAATGAATCTAAATTTAGATCCTGTGCATTTCCCAATAAAAATTCCAACAGAAATTTTAATGGAATTTGGCAAACTAATTCTAAAACTCGTATGGAAAATCAAACAGCAAAGGATAGCCAAGACACTTCTGAGGAAGAAGAAAAACTTGTGGGGACTTGCCCTTCTAGATATCAAGACTTATTGTAAAAGCTATAGTGATATAGACAATGTGATGTGGTTCACACAGAGGCAAAGAATCCAATGAAATGGAAAGGAATGGCTGAAATAGACCCACATGTTTCTGTATGGAAACTTGATATACGACCAAGGTTGCATTACAAATAAGTGAGCAAAGAATAAATTGACCAGTCAAGAAATGATGCTCTGTCTATCTGGACTTTGTTTTTGGGAAAAATATATTTCTCTACTTGACATTCTACAAAAAAGTCAATTCCAAATTGATTAGAGATATAAATATAACAAGCAAATTATTTACATTTTTATAGAAAATTTAAGAGGTTATAAGTGCACCATAGGGTAGAAAAAGATTTTTTAGACTAGTGATTTTTGTGTTTTTTTGCTCTCATATCTCTAAAAGAATTTTGAAAAATTATGCATCTTCTTTCATGTGTTTAATGGTGACATAAAAATGTTTTCATTATAAAGTTAAAAGAATTACACAGGATATAATTTCCAATGTATTCTAAAAGTTGGCATTAAAAAACAAATCCGTGGTTATTTTGGATGAAATCTAAATACTATGGTTATTTGATACTCATTGTCACCCATTTGAAAATTAAAGGAATAAGCTCTTCACTAACAGTCAGAAAATTTATATCTATTTTTGTCTTCACTTCATTTTTCCATTCCACTTTTCTCATAGACTTTTATCTTAATGTAATATATTTTTTGCTTACTAGTCTTTTTCTGATCACCTTATTTCTTTGCAGCAAAAAAAATGTATATATAAAATAAAATTTTAGGCTATGTCCTATAAGTTTTTAACTATTAGAAACTTCTGTGAGGGACTTCCCTAGTGGTCTAATGATTAAGATTCCTGGCTTCCACTGCAACAGAATGAGTTTGATCGATCCCTGGTCACGGAACTACAATCCTGCAAGCCATGCCATGTGGCCCCCAAAAAAGTAATATTTAAAAAAAAAACGATTCTCTGGATTGAGTTATTGTAACCATTATTATTAGGGCTTTCCTTGTGGCTCAGCTGGTAAAGAATCCACATGCAATGTGGGAGACCTGGGTTTGATCCCTGAGTTGGGAAGATGCCCTGGAGAAGGGAATGGCTACCCACTCCAGTATCCTGGCCTGGAGAATTCCATGGACTGTATAGTCGATGGGGTTGCAAAGAGTTGGATACGACTGAGTGACTTTCACTAACAACCATTATTACATAAAAAGCCTAATTTGAAAATGCACTCTTGAATGAGCTGGATTTTTTCCTCTCATGTATGTATGGATGAATACTACTTCTTGCTAGAATGAGAATTCAGTTTCAATTCTATTTGTTTTTATTTTTACTTCCCTGGTGGCGCAGATGGTAAAGCATCTTCCTGCAATGTGGGAGACCCAGGTTCAATCCCTGGGTTGGGAAGATCCCCTGGAGAAGGAAATGGCAACCAAAATGTTTTTATTTTTATAGATAGATACACTGAGAAACTTGCTCAAACATATAAGAATATAGGAATATAAGTATTAATAGTATTGTAATAGCAATGTAATTTGATTATTTGAACTCTTGAGTTGTTTGCCAAAATCACATAGTGATCTATCAGAAATGTCTTTTTATGATCTGCTGACTGACTTCCTAATTAGATTTTCCTTCAAATTTGTTGGAAGCAAAGGATTGGAAACCACCTGATTTGCAAACAGATTTGTTACTCTTTCACTAGAGCCATTCACTTTCTCAGTTTCTAGTAGCTATACCAAAAAGACTTTTTAGATAACTATAGCTATTTACTTTTTTGCTTAGAGGAAACTTATTTAACCTGATATGTTCAGAAAGGGTTGGAAAAATGAAAATATTGTTAATTTGAATGAATTTTTGTTAATATAGTATTTTAAAATAAAATGATTCTGTTTTATCTTGTGCTTTAAATTTATTTTCTTCAAAACTTGTGGGAGCTGCTGGTTTAAGTTTATGCAGTTTATATAAAATGCCCACCATATATTCTAATTGTTAGCATCAATTCTATTCATAAAAAAGTCAAATGAGACTTATTTTGTTTTAAAAAGTCTGTTTGAAACTCAAATAAAAATGTGTTAATGCATTCCTTGTAAAAACTATCTCATTTCTGAATTCTAAGATAGATGTTGCCTAGATGAAATAAGGCGTTACCATCTTCAGTGTTTCTTACCCAAACTCTTATTGCTTTGTTCTCATGGACTTCTTAGGAGCAGCGAAAGACACAAGAGAATTAGAGGAGAATTCTTGAGCATCAGTAGTTTTTTACATGTTATTCCTCTCCTCTAATATGTTATTATGGAAATTTAAAAGCAAATAGAGGGGACTTCTCTGGTGGTCCAGTGTTTAAGATTCTGCTCTTTCAATGCATGGGGTGTGGGTTCAATCCTTGACCAGAGAACAAAGTTTCCACATGCTGTATGGCTCAGCCAAAAAAATATATATATAAAAATACAGAAAGAGAAGTTGATAGAATTGTACACAAGTATCCATATTCTTGGTTTTTCCAGTGGTCATGTACGGATGTGAGTGTTGGACTATAAAGAAAGCTGAACATCAAAGAATTGATGCTTTTGAACTGTGGTATTGGAGAAGACTCTTCAGAGTCCCTTGGACTGCAAGGAGATCCAACCAGTCCATCCTAAAGGAGATCAGTCCTGGGTGTTCATTGGAAGGACTGATGTTGAAGCTGAAACTCCAATACTTTGGCCACCTCATGCGAAGAGCTGACTCATTGGAAAAGACCCTGATGCTGGGAAAGATTGAGGGCAGGAGAAGGGGATGACAGAGAATGAGATGGTTGGATGGCATCATCAACACAATGGACATGGATTTGGGTGGACTCTGGGAGTTGGTGATGGACAGGGAGGCCTGGCGTGCTGTGGTTCACGGGGTCGCAAAGAGTCAGACACGACTGAGCGACTGAACTGAATCCATATTCTTGGCACCTAGATACTGTAATTAGCATTTTGCTACATTTTCTTTATTACCTATCTTTCCATCAGTAGACATGAGTTTGAGCAAACTCCAGGACGTAGTGAAGGACAGGGTAGCCTGGCATGCTATAGTCCAGGGAGTCACAAAGACTCAGACACGACTTAGTGACTGAACAACAGCAGTCTTTCCATCTACCCAGCCCTCTATCAGTCCATTAATCCATCTTATGTTTTTAATGCGTTTCAAAGTATTAATAAGTTCCAGGCATTTCTACACTTTACTCCTAAATACTTCAACATGCATATTATTTGCTCTTGTGGTTTTGTTTGTTTGTTTGAGGCAGTCAATCTTCATTCCCATCCCAGAAGCAGCCACTGTTCTGATTGCTTTCACTGTGAATTTATTTTCACTGTTCTATAATTTCACATATATATGTGTGTGTGTACACCCTTTATATATATATATATTTATATATATATATATATTGTTTAACACAAATGTTTTGGTTTGCCTCTTTGTTTGGCTCACCAGAGGTTTTCTACTTGGGACAATGAATAATATTAAATTCAGGTTCAGTTCAGTTCAGTTCAGTCGCTCAGTCGTGTCCGACTCTGCAACCCCATGAATCGCAGCATGCCAGGCCTCCCTGTCCATCACCATCTCCCAGAGTTCACTCAGACTCATGTCCATCGAGTCCGTGATGCCATCCAGCCATCTCATCCTTGGTCGTCCCCTTCTCCTCCTGCCCCCAATCCCTCCCAGCATCAGAGTCTTTTCCAATGAATCAGCTCTTTGCATGAGGTGGCCAAAGTACTGGAGCTTCAGCTTTAGCATCATTCCTTCCAAAGAACACCCAGGACTGATCTCCTTTAGAATGGACTGGTTGGATCTCCTTGTAGTCCAAGGGACTCTCAAGAGTCTTCTCCAACACCACAGTTCAAAAGCATCAATTCTTCGGTGCTCAGCCTTCTTCACAGTCCAACTCTCACATCCATACACGAAAAACCATAGCCTTGACTAGGCGTACCTTAGTCGACAAAGTAATGTCTCTGCTTTTGGATATACTATCTAGGTTGGTCATAACTTTTCTTCCAAGGAGTAAGCGTCTTTTAATTTCATGGCTGCAGTCACCATCTGCAGTGATTTTGGAGCCCAAAAAAATAAAGTCTGACACTGTTTCTACTGTTTCCCCATCTATTTCCCATGAAGTGATGGGACCAGATGCCATGATCTTCGTTTTCTGAATTAGGGAAAATGAATACAGGACTTTGTGAAAGGAAAGATGAAAAAAGAGACCCAGAATGAGGCCACTACACAGGCATTCTGAAATATTTCAGTTTTAAGAAAGAATAAGTATGGAAGTTGAATATCTAGAAATCAATTCCTTCAAAGTCATCCATATTAAATATCTTAAAGTTTTCACATACCCCTAGGGAATGTGAGCGTGCTTGCGTACTAAGTCACTTCAGTCATGTCCAGCTCCTTGTGACCCCATAGACTGTAGCCCCCTGGGCTCCTCTGTCCATGGGACTCTCCAGGCAAGAATACTGGAGTGGGTTGCCATTCCCTTCTGCAGGGGATCTTCCCCACCTGCTGATCGAACTCACATCTCTTACATCTCCCGCATTGGCAGGTGAGTTCTTTACCACTATCGCCACCTGGGAAGCCCCAGGGAATGTGTGCCTTAGACCAAAGATCAGTGTCATAGACAAGATGGATAAAGTATTAAATGTAAAGGAAAAATGTTTTAAATTTGGCTATATTAAAATTTAAAACTTCTGCACAAGAATATATCCCATAAACAAAATGGAAAGACAAGATATTTGCAACATGTAAGAAATACAAAATTATCATCCAAATAAAGAATTTCTTAAAAAAATTAAATGCTCTATGGTGACCTAAATGGGAAGGAAAGTTCAAAACAGAGGGGATATATGCATGCGTGTAGCTGATTCAATTTGCTGTGCAGCAGAAACTAACACAATATTGTAAAGCAACTATACTCCAATAAAAATTAATTAAAAAATTAAGGACAAACAGCTCAACAGAAAAATGAACAAATCATACAAGTAGATAATATATAAAATGAAAGATGCTTAATATGAAAATATGTTCAGTTTCATTAGTAATCAGAGACATGCAGATTAAAACCCAAGAGAGATGAAAAGATATGTCCACAAGCAGACTTGGCAAGAATGTTCTTAGCAGCCTTATTTATAAAGCCAAACACAGGGAAGACACAAATTATCAATCACCAGAAAAATGGATGAACAAGCTGTGGCATACAATGGAATTCTACTCAGCAATAAAAAGGAACAAGCTAGTGACAGACATAGCAACCTGAGTGGATCTCACAAACATTATGCTGACTGAAGGAGATTTTCCACAAAAGAGTACCTATTATATTTGGAACAGATTAAAAACTAATCTATCATGAAAACAAAAACAGAATAGTGTTAACCTGGTGGGAATGGGACCAGGGATTGACTTGGAGGGGAATTAGGGAACTTTCTAGGGGTGACGGTACTGTTCTATATTTCGATGGAGGTTTGGGTCACACAGGTGTATATACATTTGTTAGAACCAGTGAATATATTACTTTGGTTTGAACATTCCACTGTAAATAAATTTTACCTTAAAATATGAAGCAAATATGAATTCTCACTAATGATATGCATGCTGACACGTTTATGAGTGAAGTATACTGATGTGTTCAATTTTCTTCTAAATATGTTATGAAATATGATAGATTGAATTATGGATAGAGGATGGATAGACATGTGATAAAGCAACTAGGGCAAAATGCTCATATAGCCACCACCCAGATTCACTGCATATTTTTTTTTTAAATTTTACTATGTGTTTAATTTTTTTTCATAACAGTGTTGGGGGAAAAGCAATAATATGACACTTACACCCATCAGATTGGTATAAATGAGAACTGACAGTCTTGTGTGAAGATGTAGTGAAATGTAAAGGAAGTATAAGTTGATATAACCACTTTGGAGAGTAATTAAGCAAAATCTAGTAAAGCTACAGATGCTCATATTTATGACTCAGAAAGTCTACTTCTAAGTATAACCTAGAGTTTCATGTGCCCAAGAAGATATGTACAAAAATGTTCTTTGCAACATGATTATCCCTCCTAATTTTTTATTTTGAAACCTTTAAAATACTAAGATGCAAGAATAGTGGAACATACCCCTTATCAATTGTAAGCATGTTGCCACATTTGCTTTATCTGTGTGTAAATATACAGTACTCTTTTTCTGAGTCATTTGAGAGCAAATTGCACTTAATTTCTAAATACTTCAGCATGCATTTCCTAAAGTAAAGGCATTCTTCTACATAGCCACAATATACTGATCACATTCAGGGCATTTTAATGCTTGTCATCCTACTATTATCTTGTTTACCATCCCTATTAAAATTTCTCCAATTATTGTAATAATGTCCTTTAGTGTTATTTTAAACTCCATCTAGAATCCACTCAAATGTCAGACATTATATTTAGTTGTCATTTCCTTTAGTCTCTAATCTAGTAAAGTTCCACTACCTTTTTTGTGCCTTTCATAACATTGACTTTTTTGAAGAGTCTAGGCAAATTGGTTTTTGTTTGTTTTTAGATTTTAGAGATTTCATTTATTTATTTTTATCTATTTTTATTGAAGTATAGTTGATTTACAATATTTTATTGGTTTCAGATGTACAATATTGTAATTCAATATTTTTATAGATTATACTCCATTTAGTTACTATAAAATATCGGCTATATTCCCTGTGCTATACAATAGGCAAATTGGTTCTGCAAATGTTCCTACAACTGGATTTGCAACATTTTTAAAGAATAAACATTTTATTTTAGAATTGCTTTAGATTTAAAGAAAAATTGCAAACACAATACAGAGGTAACATACTAGTATACATTCAGTTTCCCCCATTATTAAGTTCTTGTAAGTAGGATGCTGCATTTGTCACAATTAATGAGTCAACACTGATACATTATTATTAAATAAGTACATATCTCATTCAGATTTCCTTAGTTTTTACCTAATGTCCTTTTACTCTTCCAGGAACCCATCTAGGTTACCACATTACCTTTAGTTGTCAGGTCTCCTTACACTCTTCTTACCTATGATATTTTCCTAAACTTTTCTTACTTTTGAGGAGTATTGGTACAGTACTGTTTTGAGGAGTACTGCTCAGATATTTTGTAGAATGTTCCTCAATTGGGATTTGTCTTATATTTTTCTCATGATTAAACTGGGGTTATGTATTTTAAGGAGGAAGGACATAAGGTACAGTCTTATTCTCATCACGCCGTATGAAGGGTACACGTTAACAGCATGACTTACCACTGCTGATGCTGATCTTGACCACCTGGCTGAGGTAGCATTTTTCAGATTACTTCACTGTAAAGTTACTCATTTGAGACCCTTTCCATACTGTACTCTGTGGAAGGCTGTCATTATGCTTAGCGCACACTAAAGAGTAGGTAGTCATGCTCTATCTCTGTGAGGGTGGAATAGCTACACAAATTATTTGGAATTCTTCTGCATGTGATATTTAGTCCTTCTCCTCCATTTATTTATTTATTCAATCATTTATTTATACCAGTATAGACTGATGGATAAATACCACTTTATTTGGTTGCTCAAATTGTCCTAGATTTGGCTGAAGGGAATTCATTCATCTGACTCCTGTGTCCCTTTAATATACCTTCATCATCATTGCATCATTGCATCATCAGAGCCAGAGGTCAAAGACTTCCCTGGTGGCTCAGACAGTAAAGTGTCTGCTTATAATGCGGGAGAGCCGGGTTTGATCCCTGGGTCAGGAAGATCCTATGGAGAAGGAAATGGCACCCCACTCCAGTACTCTTGCCTGGAAAATCCCATGGAAGGAGGAGCCTGGTGAGCTACAGTCCATGGGGTCGGAAAGAATTGGACACAACCGAGCGACTTCACTTTCACTTTATCGTCATTGCATAGGTTCTTTGTTTCTTTGTTTTTTAGCATGTCCTTGCTTTCTGGCACTACAAGATGATCCAGGTTCTTCTTGTATATTTCTTGGCCCATTTCTAGAATTAGTCATTTCTCTATGGAACCCTCGTTGCTTTTATTGGTATTAGAAACCAAGATCTGGGTATTAAATGTGCTTGTTGCTACTGGATTCTCATTGCTACTAAGCTCTCTCAGTTGACAGAGCAAAGTGATATACGTATGTATATGTCATTATACATTTGTTCAACTCTATACAATGTATAGGGCTTCCCAGGTGGCTCAGTGGTAAAAAAAAAGAAAAATCCACCTGCCAATGCAGGAGACGCAGGTTCATTCGCTGGGTCAGGAAGATCCCCTAGAGCAGGAAATGGCAACCTGCTCCAGTATTCTTGCCTGGAAAATTCCATGGACAGAGGAGCCTGGTGGGCTACAGTCCATTGGGTTGCAAAGAGTTGGACACGACTGACTGACTGAGCACATACACACATACAGTGTACAACACCAGGAGTGAATCCTAATGCAAACTATGGACTTTGGGTGATTATGCTGTATCAATGTAGGTTCATCAGTTGTAACAAACGTACTGCCCTGGAGAGAGATGTTGATAATAGGCAAAGCTATGTATCCATGGGGCAAGGGGTATATAAGAATGCTATACTTTCTGCTCAGTTTTTCTGGGAACCTACAGCTGCTCTAAAAAATAAAGTCTATATAAAAGGGGAAAAATGAATGGAGGGTTACAGAGATAACTTATTATTATTTTACTATTCTCTATATTGGTTTGAATGTTTGAAGTATTCTATAATAAAAGGAAAACAAGATGCTTGCATATGGGCACTTCTTCAGGATTCAAAACAATTTTGAATTATATGCAAATAATCATAGCCATTTTGTTTTTTTTTTAATTTAAATTTTATTTTTTTACTTTACAATACTGTATTGGTTTGGTTAATAAACAACTCAATTGCCCATCATCAGGTGAATGGATAAAAAAACTGTGGCACATCCATTCAATGGAATACTACTCAGCAATTAAAAATTAGAAATTGCTGATATAGACAAGAACCTATAGAATCTCAGAAACACAAAGTTGAGCAAAAGAAACCATATACAAGAGTTCATAAATTATAAGTCCATTTATATGAAATATTTATTATTAAATGCTTTTATTGCCTGCTTAGTCACTCAGTCATGTCTGACTCTTTGCAACCCCATGGACTGTAGCCCACCAGGCTCCTCTGTCCATGGGATTGTTCAGGCAAGAATACTGGAATGGGTAACCATTTCCTTCTCCAGGGGATCTTTCCAACCCAGGGATTGAACTCATGTCTTCTGCACTGCAGGTGGACTCTTTACTGTCTGGGCCAATAGGGAAGCCCCAGATGTGTATGAAAAACCCAAATGAACTTTTTGGCCAACCGAGTATTATCATTACTCCAATATATGAAGCATTTATAAATGGAAATAAAACCAGTGGTTGCCCCTTGGGGGATAGTGGTGGTAACCAACTGGAAATGGGCAAGTGGGAACTTTTAAAATTTGAGATATGGTTGTCATATAATGTGTAAGTTTAAGGTGTATAATATGTCATCTGATACATTTATATATTTTAATATGATTACCACTGTAGTGTTAGCTAACACCTCTATGTCACATAATTATTATTTCTTTCTTGTTGTGAAAACAATTAAAATCTAGTCTTATAGCAACTTCACAGTTTATAATATAGTATTGATGACTATAATCACTATGCTGTGGATTAGATCACTAGGACTTATTTGTCTACTATTTGCAAGTTTCAGTGGGGATTTTTTGAGGTGATAAAAATGTTCTATATCTTGACAGCAGAGATTCTTATGTGGGTATATATATTTGTCAAAAACTCATCAAGAAATACACTTGAAATGTATATTATGGGACTTTCCTGGTGGTCCAGTGGTTAAGATGCCTTGCAAGTGCAGAGGACGTGGGTTGTATCCCTGGTGGGGGAACTAAGATCCCACATGCCTTGGAGTAACTAAACCTGAGTGCCACACCTAGAGAGTCCTTGTGCAGCAAGGAAAGATCCCAAATGATGCAACTAAGATCCAACCCAGCCAAATAAATAAATATTAAAAAAGAAGTAAATAAAATAAAAACCCTTCATTAAAAATAAAATCTATAATTTTATGTAAATTATATCTCAATTTTTAAAAATAGGGAAAAAAAGTGCTGGAGATGTTATTGTGTCTCGAAGGCCATCTTAGCTGAGGTGTACAGAAGGGGACTGATTTGTAGCCCCACTCCTCATTAGTATAGTGGTGAGTATCCCCATCTGTCATGTGGGAAACTGGGGTTTGATTCCCTGATGGGGAGGAGTGTCAAATTTTGGGCTTTCCAGGTGGCTCAGAGGTAAAGAATCTGCCTGCCAATGCAGGAGACACAGGAGATGAGGGTCTGATCCCTGGAGTCGGGAAGATCTCCTGGAGGAGGGCATGGCAACCCACTCTAATATTCTTGCCTGGTGAATTCCATGGACAGAGGAGCCTGGCAGGCTATAGTCCATGAGGTTGCAGAGTCGGACACAACTAAACACGCACACAATGTTAGAAACAGCAAGAGCCTCCAGCAAGTAGGAGGACTCAGATCTTATCAATGGAATCAGCTGTGGCCTCAATCCACATACTTTTGGTGCAGTCACAGCTTAATTGTGTGCAATGGCTCAAGACTTGTCAAGTTCACACAAGAGACAAGCCAAGACCAAGGCCAGATTTATTTGCCGATAAGCTCCAGTGAGTCATTTCTAGATTTAGACATTTTACTCCTTAAGTAGATAGCAAAAAGAAGAATAAGCCTAAGGTGCCAGTTCTCTGTGATCCTTTCCCCCACACTAAAAAAGACAACACTAGAACAAGTTGTCCTGAGGAGCTGAGGTGTCTGTCATTAGGGGTTTTATGTTCTTGTAGATACGTTATGAAGGTATAAGACAGAAAGCTCCACACATCATCAGAACCAGGGTGGCATGAGAAGCAACCTCATGACAGCCTCCCAGGGTGGGTAGGGAGGCCAGTGGGAGATGGCCTTGTAGGAGCTCCTTACAGGCCTCCTGTCCTCTTGTGTTCCAGGAGAATAAAAGGCATTCTGCCAAAGCTCAGATAGTGCAAGCCTTTGCCTATGCGGTTATGTGCAATGTCACCATAGCGGAGTTATTTCCCTAATAAGGCTATTTCCCTATTGACAATGAATAGAAACAGTATAAGTTGGATGAGTAGAAGGTCCCAGGCCTCTTTTAAGTGATCTGGCAATGACCTGGATTGATCATGATTTGGAGGAAATCCAAGTTCAGGTTTTTCAGGTAACCGAATACGTTAGTTCCTAGAATCCTTGTGTTGCCATAGTAATGAATTCACTTCCCTTTGCCAACGCTGCTAAGGGAGACAAGGAATTAGAGGTAGTTCACAAGTTTGTCTTTACATTAAATGCAGTATTCTTTAGATTTTATTTTTCCCTGGTGGCTCAGATGGTAAAGAATCTGCCTGCAATTCAGGAGACCTGAGTTTGATCCCTGGCTCAGGAAGATTCCCCAGAGAAAGAAATGGCAACTCACTCCAATATTCTTGCCTGGAGAAGTCCATGGACAGAGGAGCCTGGTGGGCTTCAGTCCATGGGTTCACAGAGAGTTGGACACGACTGAGCAACTGGCACACATATATTGTTCTCAAATTTTTTACATAGAGTTTAGGTTCGATTTTCTCAATTCATTCCTTAGGATGTTTTTTTCCCCCTTAAGAAATTCCTGAGCAAAGACCTCTTTCTATGTGAAGGAAAGAGCTCTTAACTGGTGGTTGGACTTGAAAACCAGTTGCAGGCCAGTTTCTGTCCACAGAGAGCACACTAAGTCAACAGTTCTACTTCAGGATGGTGTCTGAACAAGGCCTATTCCTGTTTGGGTATGCTACATGTTACAGGACATTAGGAAAAATTAAGACCAACATTCAAAAAGTCAATACACCACAGGAAGCCTGTGGACTATTTAAAAAATACAGTATTGGAAGCCTGAGAAAATATACGCCAATGATCAAAAATACTAGGCACTGGGGAAACAAAATATGCAACTTGGTTAACTGGCAAAGTCAAAGAGGCTATTGTAAGAAGGAAAAAACTTCTTTCAAAAAATGGAAATATAGTTTCTAATGAGGAGAACAGGGAAGTCTGGAAAATATGGCAGCTCAGATACAAAGTTGAAATCACAAGGGCTCAAAAAGAATGATGAGTTCTTTGCCAGGGACTGGAAAGCTCCTCTCTGAAATATATCCAAGAGAAAGCCAGCTAGAGAATCAGTGGGATTACAAGGATTTAAAGGGATTTGACGTGTGGCAGGAGCCTGGGAGGTGGGAGTTTTGGGTTGCTGGTGGCTTAAATGCTGGAAGGCTTTGGCAAGGCCTTGGGCAAGGCCCTGGAGAGATGATGAAATAAGAAAAGCTTTATCTTTCCCTCTCTGTCACTTCATCCTCCAATTTCATTCTCTCCTTAGCCTTTTCCTGAATTGGCTTGGCTTTGCCCCCTCTTTACCTTTAATGCCCTTTTTCTGTTTCTCCTTGATCAGATCTTGGTCATTTCCACCTTGTGGTGCCTAGGGAGACTGCAGAACCCTTCTCTGTGGGCACCCAAGTCCTCACCTGAAATCAGTACTAAGAAATTTCTGCACCTAAGTAGCTCTGATCAGGAATAGGTGAGGAGCAAATAGTTGTCAAGTCCTTTGTGCCTTCCTCTCCTGTTAGAGAGGGTAGATGACCGGGTCACCTTTGGCCTGCTAGGGTTTAGCTAGGGGAGGCTGACACCTGGTGGTCATACTCAGGAGGTGCAGAAGAGTTCACAGTAGCCCCATGCTTTTACCGTTTACTTACCATTTATTGAGCTATCTGCCTCATATGAATTATCTCATCTAAAAGTCACAATTCTGTGAAGTGCATATCACTATTTCAATTTGACATATGAGTGATTTATGCTAAGCATTTATAAACCTATGTAAGCAATGGGGTCAGGATTTTTTTCCTCCATTTTTCTTTTCTCAGCTCCTGGGACAGTACCTAGGTCATAGCAGATGCTCAGGAAATATTTACTGAAATCACATTTTTTTACTTATCAACATCATGAAACGTTAATTCAGAGGGTAGTCTCTTTGTAATAGAGTTGATCTGAATATTGTGCCACCCACCAGATAAGCCTAGATTCAGTCTGCTGCAACTCTTGCTTTCCCCAGAAATCTCACCATCTCATCTACTTGGAGACTGAGTCTGCTTCAGAGAAAAATTCAGATCTATTGAATCTCTACTTAACTACGATCATCCTGCACCCTCTGTCCTGAACAAGGCTGAGTTTCTGTCCAAATGGAGACATTTCATATTGAGTAACCACCAAGAAACCACAAAATTTAGTCAGCTGAGGCTGTTCACATGCTGCCTTTTTAGAATCCCCCTCCCCCAAAAACACTAGGTCCCCAAGATGAATGCTTGTTGATAGGAACACTGAAGTTGCTCAAGATGGTAGCCAGTTTGTTAGAGAGGAAGACTGTGAGTCAAGTGTCAACATATTCAACCAATGAGAGAGACAGACAGAGAGAGACAGAGAGAGAGAAAGAGAGAGACAGAGAGAGACAGACAGAGACAGAGAGAGACAGAGAGAGACAGAGAGAGGCTGGCCAGGAAGCTATTAGACTATGGCAATGAAGAAGAGAAAATGGATGGTATAAACTTTAAGGAAGCAATATTGAAAGAGTTATGGGCTTGGAAGCAGTGATGACATAGGAGAATACCTACTGTATTATGTGAATAATAAATGAACGAGCATTGTTCACTGGAGGGAGGTGCAATGGAAGTGGTATCTTGAGGGGAGCACCATGTTTAATTCAAGGCCAGAAAGTGGGAGAGTTCCCCTGGAAGAGAGTCTGTCTGTCTTTGAATAAGAATTCCGTAGGGCCAAGTGGAAAGGTCTCGGTGGGAGAGGTGTTAGTGGGAATATGGGTAGTACCAAAGTGCAGAGGGCTTCCCTGATAGCTCAGCTGGTAAAGAATTCACCTGCAATGCGGGAGACCCTGGTTCGATCCCTGGGTTGGGAAGATCCTCTGGAGAAGGGAAAGGCTACCCACTCCAATATTCTGGCCTGGAGAATTCCATGGACTGTATAGTCCATGGGGTCGCAAAGAAGAGTCGGACACGACTGAGTGGCTTTCACTTTCATGGAAGTACAGAGCAGGATGGAGATGAAAGGAAGAGAGAGGATAGATGATCAGGGGGCTTCATCTTGGGTGGTGGGCAAATATGATTGGATGTAAAGAGGGTTGTATTGACTTTCCTCAAAGCTAAGGCAGGCTGAGGCACTTGACTACAGTGGGGAACTTGGACTTTTGGAATCATTATGGGAAACTCATGAAAGTCTGGAACTATCAAGGTAGAAGTGGTAGCTGCAGAGATACAATCAAAACCGTCTGAGTGATTAAGTTGGCAGGTGAGTAGTGCCTTGAAAAAGATGAAGACTGAAAGTCTCTACACATTGGCTGACCCCACATGAAAAAGAAGGGTGTTTTCAGAAGTCAGTAGGTGCCCAACAAGAAATGCTACACTCTTAACCCACCAAACCTTACTGAGCTCTTTCCTTGTCTTCCAATTTCAAAATCTTGTATGACAGCTTTCTGAACCTCCTCGGCAGGCTCTTGGTGCTTCCTTTTAGACATCTTTGCTGATCCTCATGGACTCCATGAAGGTCTGTACTCCCTAAGACCACGGACTGACCATTTCTATCTCTCAATTGCCCCTCTGTTTCTGTCTCTCCCCATTTGTCATGTTTTCATCATGGAAGTAAAGGAAAGAAAGCAGTTCAAGATCTAGAGAGATTTTGAGGTCAAGAAAAATGAAATTGGGGAAGCTTATGTGGATGTCCTCATTCTTTTCTGTGTAATGGAAGGCACAGTCATTGGCTGAAGGTCAGGTGGTAATTCATACCTCACATGACTGTTGTGAGCATTAAACAAGATAGTGGACGTGAGGGACTTCCCTGGCACTTCAGTGCTTACGACACTGTGCTTCCACTGCAGGGGACGCAGGTTCAATTTCTGATCTGGGAACTAAGACACCGCATGCCAGCCAGGGCAGCCAAAAAAAAAAAAACAAAAATTGATAGTGGATGTGAGTCATTTAGCACAGTGTGTGGCTTAATAATTTGATATTTTAAAAAGCTCCTTGTGGAAAAGTCAGAGTCCTGACTGGGCACGGCAGTAGTCAAGGCAACTGACAAGTGTTGGGCAAGGTTCAACTCAGCAATGGATTAGTGAACAGGTAGGTAACTGGGATCCAAGTAAGGAGAGACCAGCAAGCTACTAAAGCTCAAGGAATAAACTGAGGATTCGTCACATTGCATAAGTTAAGCAGTGAGTTTTAAGTGAGGCATGTGCGTGCTAAGTTGCTTCAGTCGTGACCCTATGGATCATAGCCCACCAAGCTCCTCTGTCCATGGGATTCTTCAGGCAAGAATACTGGAGTGGGTTGCCATGCCTTCCTCCAGGAGATCTTCCCAACCTAGGGATTGAATCCACGTCTCTTATGTCTCCTGCATTCGCAGGCATGTTCTTTACCACTGGTGCCACTTGGGAAGCCCAAAGTGATGCAGGGATCCTGGCAAACCATTTGCTAGCCAGGGGGTTACCTTAGACCCAAAGGTTATACCTTTCCTGAGTTGGACTCCAACGGCCATTCATTAAGACCCATTAGGGCATCTTGGAGCCTGACTTTGTACAGAATCCAGGTAGTATGATTTAGACAGTTTCTTTAACAGCAGTTAGTAGGTATGAAGAGGGAGTAGAGAAATTGGGACAGGGCAGGGGACTGGCAAAAGGAGATGAGAAGGGGGAAATTTAGGGTAGTAGAAGGCATATTGTTAGAACGTTTGATATAGAATGAAGCAAAAAAGGGAGACTGTTTTGTAGGCTATCAAATAACTATAAAAAAGAAAAGAAGGAGATGGAAGAATAAGTTATATATCTGGTTCCTCTCCATCAAACATAATACCTCAAATCCAAGTAAGTAATTGCTAGAAATTTAATTCTAAATGAGAACACAGTAACTCTCTAAAATAAGTGAATTTATTTACAGAAAATGGACTAAAACTATACTATTAAAATCAATAAGAGGAGAAACCAGAGCAAGCAGGATTGATGCAAGACACTTCCCCAGGAATTTTTTAAATACTTTCTCTTTTAGAAAAAACGATTTTCTATGCTTTAAATCAGTGGTAAATTTTCAAATTCATTTGTTACACTATAAAAGCAATATCAATTTTATCTAAAATAGGGATTCCCTGGTAGCTCAGCTGGTAAAGAGTCTGCCTGCAATGCAAGAGACCCTAGTTCTATTCCTAGGGTGGGAAGATCCCCTGGAGAAGGGAAAGGCTACCCACTCCAGTATTTTGGCCTGGAGAATTCCATGGACTGTATAGTCCATGGGGTTACAAGAGTTGGACACAACTCAGTGATTTTCACTTTCACTTTTTTGGCTAACATGCACTGGCAATACTTTAGCAGTCCCAGTTGCTTAATAGATGTAGAAGTTTGATGAAATCCAGATGGTTAAATTATACTCACTTGTCTAAAGAGAGAGAAAACTGGCGGGCTACAGTCCATGGGGTTGCAAAGAGTTAGACATGACTGAGCGACTAAGTACAGCACAGCACAGTCCAAAGAGGAGCATAACTAGAGAAATGAAAAGAAATCCTCAGGACTTCCCTGGTGATCCAGTGGTTAAGAATCCACCTACCAATGCAGGGGACACGGGTTCGATCCCTGGTCTGGGAAGATCCTGCAAGCAACAGAGCAACTAAGCCCGCGTGTCACAAGCACTGAGCCTGTGCACCTAGAGCCTGTGCTCCACAACAAGACAAGCCACCGCGATGAGACGCCCGCACACCACTACTAGAGAAAGACTTTGCAGAGGAACACAGACCCAGTGCACACAAAAATAAATAAATAAAAGAAATCCTTGACGTTTAGGCAGTGGCTGACCAAAAAGAAATAGAAACGTGTCAGTTTCTTATGGCTGCTGTAACAAGTTACCTGAAACTGAGTGTTTGTTTGTTTTTTTTATAGCAGTCAGTGAAAGCACTTTATTACTTTTTTCCCATGAACAAATTAGTTCCATCTCTAATGTCTAGGTTTCTTGGTGGGGAGGGGGGGGGGACCTTAAAGGAAACTGCAAATTTATTGTAGAAAACTTTTCATTTTGAGCACAGACACTAGTCCTAGCTTCAAGCAGTAGCATCTTTTATTGGATGGTAGAGCTGCTAACATCTATGTGTGCATGCTAAGTCACTTCAGTCGTATCTGACTCTGCGCAGCCCCATAGACTGTAGCCCACCAGGCTCCTCTCTCCATGGGACCCTCCAGGCAAGAACACTGGAGTGGGTCGCCATGCCCTCCCCCAGGGGACCCTCCTGACCCAGGGGTCGAACCTGTGTCTCTTATATCATCTGCATTGCAGGCAGGCTCTCCACCACTAGTGCCACCTGAGAAGCTAACATTTACAGGCCCACTTATATATTTTTTGCTCCATATGCATGAAATCCATGGGATCCTGCATATGCGGATCTGCCATAGGTTGAATTCGCAGATGCGGAGCCCATGGATGAAGAGGGCCAACTGTACACATTTTCAACTCCATTCCTTCCTGTGTCAACTAAAAGTCCCCTTCATAAAGTTAAGCGCTATGTTTGCATAATGTTAGTCACTCAGTTGTGTCCGACTCTTTGTGACCCCAAGGACTGTAGCCCACCAGGCTCCTCTGTCCATGCGATTTTCCAGGCAAGAATACTGGAGTAGGTTGCCATTTCCTTCTCCACTGAGTGGTTTTAAATAACAGACATTTATTCTCCAACAGTTCTGGAAGCTGGAAGTCTGAAATCAAGGTGCCAGCGAGCCACACTCCCTGCAAAGGCTCTGGGAAAGTACCCTTCCTGGTTTCTTAACTCCCGATGGTTGTCAGCATTCCTTGGCTTGTGATGCATCTTTCCAGTCTCTGTCTTCACATGGCATTCTCCTCTCTGTGTCTGTGCCCGAAGCATCTCTTCCTATAAAGACACTAGTCGTATTGGATTTACAGTCTATCGTAACTCAGTATGACCTCATCTAAACTTGATTACCTCTGCAAAGACCCTATTTCCAAATGACATCACATTCACAGGTTTCAGATAGACATGAATTTTGGGGGGACACTATTCAATCCAGCACACAAGCTAAATGTACTCCCTTGAGAGCTGGTACCACCAGGACAGTAAGTGTACTCTAGGTTTCCGAAAATACCACTGGGGACAGCAGAGGAGTGACTGGTAGAGAAGCCAAAGAGGAAAGGCAGAGAGTTCATGAGAACTGTGAAAGGGAAGGTCCTCACTACTTGTTTGTTATCCAGACTTCTTAGTACCTGGGCAGAATGAATGTTGGGGAGGACAGCCTGACCTGCAAGTTAAAGCTGTTGATGTGACTGATATATGAAGAATGAAGTATTGTGTGTGAAAACCATAGATGCTTCAAAATGAACCTGCTTTGTGGAGGAGCAGTTTATGCTGTTCCAGCAGAAATGAGCACATTGGTCATACCGCTGATGGGATGTGTAGCATCCACCCAGACAGGGACGGACCCATATCCTGCCACCACTCATCATACAGGAAGTCCCCTACATACGAACCTTCAAGTTTTGAACTTTGAAAGATGTAAATGTGTGTTCCACCAACATCAGGCATGAGTGAAATTGCAGCTTGCCCTCCCTCTCCTATTGCTGATGATCCTTCAGCTCTGCCATCTCCCACCTCCTCTCCCTCCTCCAGTCAGTGACTCTTCTTGCCTCTTCACTCCATGCCAGCCCCTGTATGACAGTTGTACTGCACTATTGTACTTTTCAAGGTCCTATAAGATTAAAACTGTTTTGTTTATTTTTTGTTTGCTTTTTATGTCCTATTTGTGTGAAATGTATTAGAAACCTATTACAGTACAATGCTATTGTGTTAGTTGGTTACCTAGGCTAACTTTGTTAGTTGGGTTAATACAGTTGTGTTAGTTGGGTACCTAGGCTTTGTTGGACTTATGAACAAATGGGACTTATGAATGCCCTGTTGGAATTTATATAGGGGACTTCCTATATTATAATATGTCCCCTTCCTGGGGCTGAACCTATAGCTAAAAAAACACAAGGCCTTCCCCCACCTAAACTCAGACCAAGGCTGACACACATAACAGTGCTTAACCCTTTAGGACCAACTTTGCCCTATATCTGCTAGTCAATACATTGCCAGACAGTCCATGCAAGTGTTCCCAGCACTACTCCACAAGCCAAAGTGAAAGCTTGTGCACTGGCCACAGTACGTACATAGATCACCTTTCACCACATGTGGGGACAGCCATATCTCATGAAACCCATTCAGTCTTCAATACATCTTGACATTGTCCTGCTCAGATCACTGCTCACTGCTCAGACCCACACACTGCTCAGCAAACCAGGAGCCAGCTCTTACTTGAGAACCAGACCTCCATGCAATAGCCATCTGCCAGGCCAGAACCCATTCTCATACCAAAGCAAAACACACTGAGGGCCAGATTTGAATCCAAACAAGAACAAGAGCCAGACAGACAATACAACCTCAGAGGGTTTATAGGGCTAAGTCCACACACCCCCATTTGGCATGCCAGGAACCATCAGAATATGAGTCATGCCCAAGTCATTGCTCAGGACACTCTGAGAAGGGCCACCCCAATCAGACCTCAACATAGATCCTTGCACAGAGCTTGGTAACCGATGAGAGAGTCCCCAGCCACGCCTCACGCCTCTACTTGCTCAGCAGAACAAACTGTGATGCTGGTTCCAGCACTGGCTGGAACAACTGCCTGCAGGGCTGCACCCTCCGTGGACCACTACCGAACAAGACACAGGATATTTTTGCTTAGACCAGGCTCTGTACATATGCCACCCCTCAGAACAGGCACAGCGTTCTCAGCTGCTCAGGGTAAAAAATGAGACATGGTTCCGCCTAGGACCTTATCTCACCTCCTGCAGCCCCGTCCCTAGCCAGAACCCTCTCTTTTCTCTCTCCATGCCTCATCTACTCTTTTGCAACGGGTTCCTTTCCCAGCGCCCACCCCACCTCCATAACCTGTGACACCTCTTCCATCCCTAACACAAGAGCCAGCTCTTCCTACTCCTCTCTCTATTCAAATCCGAGCCAAGTTTTACAAGAGCAGCCTGTAGCCCTACCACTAACTCTTCACTTTCCATTCACTCCTCTACCTGCCCCCCTCCCTCAAAAGCTGGCCTCTGACCTCAGGCCTCTCTTGAGATCACCAGCTGCCACATCCTAAAGTTGCTTTCCTGACTCTTATCTGTGGTACCTGGTTGGGGGATGGGACACTGGGTCCCAGCTTCCTCCATGGAACTCCCTCTTCCCCCAGGTCCCTGGATTCGGCTCCTGCCTCTCCCCACTTCTCTGCACAACCCTGGGCCCTCCCATGCCCCCGTGGACAATGATCTCTGGGCCCCTGAGGACCTCCCGCTTCTTGGCACAGCCCCCAGGTGTCCCTCCCCAGGAAGCCTTGACAGACCCCGCCCCCAGCACCCCACTCCCCTCTCTAGCCCTGTGCAGCCGGCACTCGGCACTCGCACTCTGGGTGGACATCTCTCCCCTCCAGATCCTAGGTCCTCGCGGGCAGGAGCCCCCTGTTTCCCACCGCTGGGTCCTCACAGCGGGGCTTGGGGTCCGGCTCTGAGCCAGGGCTTGATGCACCCGGCTACCCCTGGAGCTGGAGGGATCCCTGAGGCCCCAGGGGAGCAGGAGAGGAGGCGCCCGGCCCCGCACGTGGCTGCGGGGGAAGCTGCTGCGGGGGGCTGGGGAGGTCGTCCCAGGAGGCCTGCTCCGGGTGAGTGGCCACCTCTAATGACCCCGGTAAGGGCTCCGTAAATGGGTGTTGAATCAGCCGAGAGGCGTCCGTGCAGACTCGGCGGTCAGGAGAGGCCTGAAGGGCCCTTGAGTCCCGCTGTTAGTGAGGATAATTTGGCTGAAGAGCGAGGCTCTGGGCGGCGGGAGGGAGAGGCGCCCGGCTGCAGGAGACTGAGCAGGAGTGCCCCAGGGTCTCGGGTCAAGCGCAGGCCTCCCCACCCCGGGGCGTCTGGGCACTGTGGGGGGCCGGGCGGCTCCCTGCGGGCACAGTCCAGGTCCTCTCCACACGAGGGGGGCCACATCCCCTCACGGGCGTGAGGGGCTCTCTCCCGCGTTTCCGCAGAAACCCCAGACAGAGCCCTGGGCGGGACAGACGGCGCGGGAAGGCGCGTGGGTCTTGAACAGGACGCCCTTCCCCTCTGCTGTTTAGAGCGGAGGACCCTAAGGGGGCCTTGGTCAGGGTCGCAGCCCCCCCCCCCCCAGGATGTGCCAGGGGGGCTGAGGGTCTGCACGGGGCTTGGGGGTGGGCTGAGGGTTGCCTGGAGGTGACATGGATTGGACCTTCTTCCGGAGGGATTGTCCTCGAGGAGCTGGGTCTCAGCTCTGGTTTGGGGTCCCTGTGCTTGGCAGCTATGCTGTGAGGGTTCATGCTGTACTAACCATCCGTAATGGTAGAGCCTTAGGTGCAAGCTGCAGATAATGAGAAACTCAATAAGCCTGAAATTAACCCTGAGCTGTTTTGCCAAAGTTCTTAACTGGTACTAGTCCCTGGTCAGAGTATAATATGTATTGATTACTAGTGTGGCTTTGTGACCATGGGTTCCAGGAATTTCAGGGCAGTTTGCACTACACTGTCAGCATGATTTTACTCCTTTTACATTGAGAATAAATTCACATAACACAAAATTTGCCAAAGCGTACAAGTCAATGGTTTCTGCTATAATCACAACATTATATAACCATCACCAGTATCTAATTCCAGAACATTTTCATCACTCTAGAAAAAAACCCCATGTCTCCCAATTTCCCCCTCCCTCCAGCCCCTAGCAACCACTGAGCTACCTACTCTCTGTCTCTGTGGATTTTCCTATTTTGTACATTTCATATATATGTAGAATCCCACTATGTAGCCTTTGCGGCTGGCTTCTTTTACTTAGCAAAACACGTTCCAAATGCCTTCATGTTTGCAGTATGTGTCAGTACTTCATTCTTTTTATGACTGAGTAACACTCCATTTACGGATAGACCACATTTTGGTTATCCATTCACCAACTGATGGACATTTGTTCCCTCTTCTTCATTGTTATGAATAACGCTGCTATGAACATTCATGTACAGGCACACCTCATAGACAGTATGGGTTTGGTTCCAGACCACTGCAATAAAGCTAATATCCCAATAAAGGGAGTCACATGAAGTTTCCCAGGGCATATGAAAGTCATATTGACACTATACTATAGGCTCTCAAGTGTGTAATAGTATTATGTAAAAAAAAATGTACATACCTTTAATAAAAAATATTTTATTGCTAAAAAATGCCAACCATCATCTGAGCCTTCAGCGAGTTATAATCTTTTCACAATGGTAATGTCAAAGGTCACTGATCACAGATTACCATAACGACTTTAATAATGATGAAAAAGTTTGAACTATTTTGAGAATTACCAAAGTGTGACTGAGAGACATGAAGTGAGTAAGTGCTGTTGGAAAAATAGTGCCAGTAAAATTGCTGGACCCAGGGTAGCCACAAACCTTCAATTTGTAAAAAAAACATAGTATCTACAAAGAGTAATAAAGTGAACTACAATGAAGTGAGGTGTGTCTGCACAAGTTTTTATATGAATTTATGTTTTCCACTTTCTTGGATATATACCTAGGAGTGGAATTACTGGGTCATATGGCAACTCTGTATTTAACTTTTTAAAGGATGTGCCAAATTGTTTTCCAAAGTGACTGCACTATTTTACATTCTCACCACTATGTCTGAGCTTTCCCATTTCTCCAGATCCTTTCCATTACTTTTTCCCATTGTTTTTTGTTTGTCTTAAAATTATATCCATCTTAGTGGCTGTGAAGTAGTACCTCCTGAGTCTGATTGTCATTTCCCTAGTGAATACTGATGTTGAATATTTTTTCTTCGCTTATTGGTCGTTTGTAGGTCTTCTTTAGATAATTTGTTTTTCAGACCCTTTGACCATTTTAAAATTGAGTTATTTGGGGACTTCCCTGGTGGTCTAGCAGTTAAGACTCTGTGCTTCCAATGCAGGGGGCACAGGTTAAATTCCTGGTCAGGGAACTGGGATCCCACATGCCATGTGGCCAAAAATAAACAACAACAACAAAAAACTCAGAAAGAAATAAAACTGGGTTATTTGTCTTCTTATTGTTGCATTGTAAGAGTTCTTTGTATATTCTGGATACTCAAGCACTTATTTTTCACAGTATTGAGATTAATGATTTGCACCTGGTCTTGACACCACACTCCTTCCGGCCCAGGGCTCTGGGGTTGAACTTCTGCGGTCCCGGACCTGAGAGAGAAAGTGTCCTGCCATGGCCCTTACAAAAGATACTTGGAGCTTGCTGCTGGCCTGGCCACTCTCCTTTCAAATAGCCTTTGCCTGTGATGTGTAGCCCCACTTTCTAGCTCTGTTGCACCCTTCTCCTGTAATAAACCATACAATTGTAAGAATTGTCATGGTGGGTCCTCTGGGTCTTTTTCAGCAGCCCAACTAGGTTTAACTACTGGGACTGTCAAGAAGGGGAGTTGTGGATGCTTGTTGCCTGGAGATTTTTGAAAGCAGTTGGACTGTAGAGCTAAGCCACACCAGCATGGTAGGAAAGAACTGAAATATGCCACCTAGACAGGAGACATCTAGACATGAGAGAGGCCCAAAGGCTGTCTGATTTCAAAGCCCACGCTTTTCATCACTTGTCTGTACTCCTTTCTGTCTCTTTGTTAGGGATTTCTGTCACAAAGGGAGTCTTCCTGTTTCATAACCTTGTCTCTCTTCTCAGAACTGATATTCAGAATATTTTTTCCTTCTTCCCTCTGTCCTCACCTTCCTCTCCTGTTCCCTGCTGCTGCTGCTAAGTCGCTTCAGTCGTGTCCGACTCTGTGCGACCCCATAGTCGGCAGCCCACCAGGCTCCCCCATCCCTGGGTTTCTCCAGGCAAGAACACTGGAGTGGGTTGCCATTTCCTTCTCCAATGCATGAAAGTGAAAAGTGAAAGGGAAGTCGCTCGGTCGTTTCTGACTATCCTTATTCCTTTCCCCTTCCCTTCATCCTTCTTTCTCTTCCCTGCTTCTTTCTGTTTTTCATTTATGTTCCTCCCTTCTTCCTTTACTCTTTTGTTTTTATTTTCCTTCCTTCCCTTCTCCCTTCTCACTCTCCCTCCCCTCTCCCTCTTCTTTCATCCTTCCTCTTCCTCTCTCCCTCCCTTCCTCCTTCCTTCTCTCTGTCCCTCCTGCCCTCCTCATCTACCGTTGGCTTTCTCCCATTGTCTGTCCTGTCATCTTGCAGTCCTGGGTCAAAACCTTGCTTAACCTTCTACTTCACAATATCTTAGAAAAACTGGACCCAGAGTTTCATCTTAACCTCCTGCCAGAAGCATAGCTGGAAGAGCATGGAGAATGCTCCCTAGCCCACCTCACAAGTACCTGACAGACAGGGTGAGATAGCACACCGAGAGCCTTGCCCATGAGAGGAAAATGATGGATATTTTCCATGGATCTCCTTACAGCCCACCCCTCAAATCCATGCTCCACTTTTTTCTACTGTGCCCTGTGCCCCAGGAGGCTACCCCTTCCATAGTCTGTATTACATGAGCTCCCTTGCCCTCTGGCTTCTGGTTAGGTTTGGCCAGTGGCAAGCACTGATGTGAGATTAGAGGGTGAGAAGAAAGAGAAGTTAAGGTATTTATTCTCTTTGTCCCCTTCTTGCCCAGCCCTGGTTGTAGAAAGGGACGTTCCTCAATGGCCACAACTGCTCCCAGGCAGCCTTCTTGTTTTACTCCATCTCTCACCGGGCTCTAGTTGTGTCTCCCTCTCTTTGCCTCTTCTGCTTGAGGGGTGATAATGACTTCCTTCTGAGGCTTCTCCAGCACACTTTAGCATCCCTTATTGCTTCCCTTATTCTTGCCCACATCTTCAGTCAAGTCGCCTCAGATAAATCCTTTGAGTGTGTCATCTATTTTGTTGTTGCTGTTTAGTTTTGGGGGGCTTTTCATTTTGTTTGGGGTTTTTAGTTGTTTTTCAGGGGAATGTGTTTTGTTTTGTTTCTCAAGGGGTTTGTTTTGGTTTTTTGTTTTGTTTGGGGGGGGGCTTTGTTGTTTGTTTTCTTTTTAGGCTGTGCCCTGTGGCATGCAGGATCTTAGTTCCCCAACCAAGGATCGAACCCGCACCCTCTGCAGTGGAAGCACAGAGTCTTAACCACTGGACTGCCAGGGAAGTCCCTGTCTGCTTTTTTTTAATTCCAGGACAATAAATTCCTTGCCTGGCAATGAATTCAATCTGCCCTAGAATGGGGGCCAGGACAGTGCCATTTGCATTGAGCCTGGGGCTTTCCTCCCCATTAAGTGACAGTACATCAGAGCCATGGACTTGGGTCCTAGAAGAATAGACTAATACAGATCTGAAGTAAGGGTGCAAAAGACATTTATTCAGTCTCACAAGGCTCTTGGGATTTTTGTGGAAAAGGGAGGTAAGAAGGCCAGGCTTCACTAGGACTACCAGGCCCTAAACAAGGAGGATGGTACAAAATCACTTCTACTCCTGCTTACCCCTGGCACACTGGCTGGTCTACAGGGTCAGAGGTGCTCTGAAACACATACTTCATGGCGATAAGCTCAGAGAGAGTGAGTCACTTTAGTCCTCTGTAGGGCGGTGAGAATACTGGGTGTTTCCTTTACTTGCATTGTTCCCAAGTCAACTATTTAGCATCCTTCATGATCTCCTGGAATGGCCGTAATCACTAAGAAAATGACTATTGTGGGTCTCCTGGTCCATGTTAATTGTTCCCATGGCCAGAATTCAACCATGTCTGGGCATGTCTTATCATAACCTGGAGGGGCAGGCAACACAAAGATATTTTTTTCCATCAGTATCAAATTGCTCAGGACACCTGTGTAAAGGAGGTTTGCATGGGCACCTGGGGAGACATGAAAATAAAGAAGATGGTACCCAGAAGATGCTGGGATGTTGATCCCCTTGCCCAGCCTCAGAGACACATGTTTGAGCCCTATATGGAGAAAGGCTAATGGCATAAGCTGGTGGATCTGGTTCCCAGCAGAGATGTAATAACGTGGGAGGGGAGCACTACCCTGACACCTGATCATTTGCAGCTTCAGTGATATAGGGAGCCTATACTTGACACAGATGTTCTGTGTGATGAAAATTATGAAAAACCTGGAAGTAAGGCAAAAGGATGTCCTTTCCATGTCACAGTCTAACAGGCTGCCCAAAGATTATTTGTCTAGAGGAATATGTTTTGTTTGACTTACTATTTACTATTGATTACAGTCAAGTCTCTCTGAAGTCTCTATTAACTTGCAGACTGTTTGTAGAGATGCAAATGCTTCTGTCAGATAGAAATGATGGCCTCCAAGCTAACAGTTGTATTTCCCTGTAGGACATTAAACAGTATTGTATTGAAATCAAACTTCATAGTTTTACTTTAGAATTATTTCTTTGAGTGCCTATATGCACTTTCTTTCAAGTTCTCCTTTGTTTATTTATTTGTTGTACTGGGTCATCATTATTGTGCAGTGGCTTCTCTTGACACAAAGCGTGGGCTCTAGGGTGTAGAGGCTTCAGTAGTTGTGGCATATGGGCTTGGTTGCCCCAGCATGTGGGATCTTCACAGACCAGGGATTGAACCCATTTCTTCTGCATTGGCAAGTGAATTCTTAGCCACTGGACCACCAGAGACGTCACAATTCTCCTTTGAACCAACTTAACATACTGCTGCCTCCTCATTAATGAATTAAATATTTATAGGGGCTTATTCTATATTTTGTATGTCACATATTTTTAAACATTTGTATTAGAGTTTAGCTGCTTTACAATGTTGCATTAGTTTCTGCTGTACAGCATATATCTGCTCTTTTTTTTAGATTTCCTTCCCATTTAGGTCACCACAAAGCACTGAGTAGAGCTCTCTATGCTATACAGTAGGTTCTCCTTGTCACATTTTCAATTTTCTAAAAATTATACTTTGACAGTGGACACGCAGCTATGGCAAAGGTGAAACACTCTTCAGGTGTTTAATTGAACAGTGGATATAAATGAGAGGGCTGAGGCAAGTGAGGAGGATGGTGGGTGCCATAAGGTAACAACAGCTGAAAGATAGGTTCGTGAGGATGTTAAAAATATCCCCTGGGGACTCCCAGACATGACTTGGTGAAACAAACGTTTTACCTAAAGTTCCTGATTTCATCTTGATTGTGAAGGCAGAAGGAACTCAGAAAAGGGAAGCTGTCCAAGTTTCACTGAGACATTATTTCAAAACCTTTTCATGGAAACTTCTAATTGGATATCCTTTGGCCAACTTGAACTCATGTCTAAAACTGTACTTCCTTTTCCACTCAAACTTATTTCTACCATTTTCCCCACTTCTTGAATGGCAACTCTTCTTACCCAGTCCTTCAAGCCTGAAACTGAAAAGTCATCCTGGACTTCTCTAGACTCTACATATAATCAATATGGTCAACGTAAATAAAAAGGTAAATGGAGACAGCCTCAATTTACCAGAAATTTAGTTTATTTGGGAATAGCAGAGAAATTGCAATTCAAGAAATGCAAGCTGTATCAAGCTACAGGTGAGTCCCTTGAGGGTTCAGGGTGGGCTCCATTTATGGGCAAGGAGTGCAAAGAGGAGGATGTCCAGCCAGAGCGCAAGCAGCAAGTTCACTGGCTTGAGGATGGGGAGGGATGTTCGTTGGTCAGGAGATAAGTCTCTGTCCTCTGGAAGTCAGGCATTTATGGGAAATCAGTCTCTCAGTTAAGTTCCATTCTTCTGAGGACACATGCCTGAGATTCTCTATTTCCAATCCTCCGGTTCCATTTCAGGTTGAAACCCTCTCACACTACGCAAGTCTTAACTAATTCTATCTCATAAACATTTTCCCCTTCCTGCTACTGTTTTGTTAATTGAGTTCTTTATCACCTCTCGCTTGATTAGCCTCCTCACCTGACTTAGGTTTCACCTTTCTTATCACTCATCCTGCCAGTCTAGTTTATACACGTTGCCAGTTTCACCTCATTAAAAAATATTATAATCATGTTACTCCTCTGATTAAAACCCTTCAAGAGTGGGGGGAAGCCTTCAAGGGAAGCCAGTGTAGAAGTGGGGTTGATGGAATTTGATAACCAAGTGAGTCAAGCAATCCAGGATGTGAAAAGACTCTTCAACGTTTTTACTGCCTATAGGGTAAAGTCCAGTCCAGGCTCATAACACTAAGGCAATTTACATCTGCTCTCAACTTACTTTATCAGTCTCATCTTCAGGCCCTCCCTAACAAATACCTTATACTATGATTATATCGCACTTCTTACCATGCTCTTCATGCTTCCTAGTCTTTCTGGCCACTGTTCCCTTTGTCCCAAATGACCTCATCTCTCTTCTGTGCTAAGTACATTCCTATTCACCTGTCAAACTCCTCCAGGTGGAACTCACCGGTGTCTCCTTAAGTTTGGCACTATAGATGCCTTAATCGTGACACTGGTAGCCCTTGACCAGCTTACCAGCCAGCTGGTGGTCACAACTCAATGTCCTCCTCCACCATGTGACAACGAAAGGCAATATCTGACCCTAGACAGGCTCCTGTACTGGGGTGAGGTAAGGGAATACTTAAAGGACATTATTAGGTCAACTGCTAAAATTGGAATATGGGATAATAGATTAAAGTGTTGTATCATGGAAATTCCCTCATGGTCCAACGGTTAGGATTCTGCCTGCCATTGCAGGGGGCAAGGGTCCAACCCCTGGTCAGAGAGCTAAGATCTCACAAGCTGTGTGGAGTGGCCAAAAATAATAAAGTGTTGTATTAATGTAAATTTCTGAAGTTGATAATTGGATTGTGGTTAAAGTAAGAGAATATTACCATACTCTTCAGAAATATGCACTGAAGTATTTAGGGGTGAAGGGCAATGACATATAATTCTCCCCAACAGTTCAGGAGAAAAGATAAAGAGACAGGTAGATCATACAAATGATAAAGCACATGGGGTAAAAAGTTAACAAGTGAATCTGGGGTAAAGATGCTCGAGGAGGTCATCAGGAGGAAATGACTGCCAGTTGACCCTGGGGTTGGACGAGCAATGGGAGGCTTCTTATCCCCTCCCCTGCTTGCTTGGAATGTACATTCTGCCCACTGCTCCCATGCTGCTGCTGCTAAGTTGATTCAGTCATGTCCAACTCTGTGCGACCCCATGGACGGCAGCCCACCAGGCTCCCCCGTGCCTGGGATTCTCCAGGCAAGAACACTGGAGTGGGTTGCCATTTCCTTCTCCAATGCATGAAAGTGAAAGTGAAGTCGCTCAGTCGTCTCCGACTCTTAGTGACCCCATGGACTGCAGCCCACCAGGCTCCTCCATCCATGGGATTTTCCAGGCAGGAGTACTGGAGTAGGGTGCCATTGCCTTCTCCAACTGCTCCCATAGCCAGAGGCGATTCAAGGCCAGAGCTCTGAGAGAGTGAGGTATTGAGACCACCTGGACTGAATAAGTGACTGAGCCCAGTTTGGGCCTCTGTGTAAACTTTTAAGATTCTGGCAGGTGGGTGTGGAGATGGGTTTGTTTTGGGACCATCCAAGATGAGCCTCCTGTGTAAGTTTCCTAACTTACAAAACCTCCTCCTACCAGTCTGGGGTGGTCTGCCTCTTTGGTCTCTCCTCGCTTCTGAGGACAAGGTGCCAATCTCAGATTTCAGCTGGGGAGCTCCAGAGGTTTTGAACCGACAAAAGGGTTTATAACTGTTCTTTAAACTATTCCTTTAAAAAAAATGTATTGGCATCTAGTTGCTTTACAGGACTTCACCAGTAATGAATCCACAGCAGTGCAGGAGATGTGGGTTCGATCCCTGGGTCAGGAAGATCCCCTGGAGAAGGAAATGGCAACCCACTCCAGTATTCTTGCCTGGAGAATCCCCATGGACAGAGGAGCCTGGTGGGCTACAGTCCATGGGGTCGCAAAGAGTCAGACACGGCTGAAGGAACTGAGCATGCACGTGTGCACAGTTGCTTAACAATGTTGTGTTAGTTTCTGCTGTACAGCAAAGTGAACCAGTTATACATATATCCCTTCATTTCTAGATTTCCTCCCCATTTAAGTGACCACAGAGCATTGAGTAGAGTTCTCTCTGAGTGCATGCATGCTAAGTCACTTCAGTTGTGTCTGACTCTTTGTGACCCCATGGACTGTAGCATGCCAGGCTCCCTTGTCTATGGGATTCTCCAGGCAAGAATACTGGAGTGGGTTGCCATGCCCTCTCCCAGGGGATCTTCCCAACCTGGGGACTGAACCCACATCTCTTACATCTCTAGCACCACCTGGGAAACCTAGAGCTCCTTGTGCTATAACAGAAAGTTCTCACTAGTTATCTATTTTATACATTATATATATGTATATAAAGTCCATATATATGTGTGTGTGTGTGTGTGTGTGTGTGTGTGTGTATACAGTCTTCCCTGGTGGCTCAGCTGGTAAAGAGTCTGTCTGCAATACAAGAGTTAAAGAAAGAAAGTGAAGTCACTCAGTCGTGTCCAATTCTTTGCAACCGCGTGGACTGTAGCCCACCAGGCTCCTTGTCCATGGGATTCTCCAGGCAAGAATACTGGAATGGGTTGCCATTTCCTTCTCCAGGGGATCTTCCTGACCCAGGGATCGAACCTAGGTCTCCTTCATTGCAGGCAGATGCTTTAGCTTCTGAGGCACCAGGGAAGCCCAGGAGACCCAGTTCAATCCCTGGGTCAGGAAGATCCCCTGGAGAAGGAAATGGTAACCCACTTCAGTATTCTTGCCTGGAGAATTCCATGGACAGAGGAACCTGGTGGGCTACAGTCCATGGGGTCACAAAGAGTCAGACACAACTGAGTGACTATATATATGTCAATCCCCACCTTCCAATTCATCCCACCCCTCCTCTTTATACTAGTCTTATTCTAGCACTCTTGCTGTATGTTTGAAATTATCTCCAAATAAAAAAAAAATTTAAATCATACAATAATACCTTTATCAGAGTACTTATATTGTGATTGTGTCTCCACTAGCCTATAAGCAATCACAGATATGGACTGCTGCTGCTGCTGCTGCTGCTACTGCTGTTAAGTCGCTTCAGTCGTGTCTGACTCTGTCCAACCCCATAGACAGCAGCCCACCAGGCTCCCCCGTCCCTGGGATTCTCCAGGCAAGAACACTGGAGTGGGTGGCCATTTCCTTCTTCAATGCATGAAAGTGAAAAGTGAAAGTGAATTCGCTCAGTCGTGTCCGACTCTTAGCGACCCCATGGACTGCAGCCTACCAGGCTCCTCCGTCCATGGGATTTTCCAGGCAAGAGTACTGGAGTGGGGTGCCATTGCCTTCTCCGAGATATGGACTATGATTCATCATTTCCAGGGAGCATGCCTTCACAGGACAGGACAAATGGTAGGTATGCTATGCATGCTTATTAATTGACCATAAGCATTAGCAAATGCATTCCCTGCAAAGGGTGTACTGATAAGGGTTAATCTCCTGGGTGATGTGTTAGAGGTTCAAGCAAGTTAAGAAATGTCTGCTGGTGCTCACAGCAAAACCATTTATCATTAACATTCTTGATGTTATCGCCTCTTGCCTTCAGGGGTTGGTTTGACTTTACAGAGATACTTCTGCAAAGGAAATATCATGGATTCCTCAGTTCTGAGTATGTTAAGGCTTTCCTAAAGTAAAGCCCAAACTGTATTATGCTCATTGTGTTGAAATTTTAAAGCCCAAACTGTGTTGTACAGCCTGTGTTGAAATTTACCATTTCCTGTTATTTCTATAATTGAGCAGACACCCTGAAAAATTTGTGAACACTCCCATACCACCTTCACAAAAAGGTATGATTGTAAGCCCCAAAGAGGTCACATGATTCACAGAGGCAACTATTCAAACAAGTGCCTGCTCCATCACACCTGCCTCTAATTAAGAAAATGACTCATCAGTACGCCATGATGGGTAATTGTTTTTAGTAGTGCTTTTCTTTTTAAGCTCTTTATTTATTTATTTATTTGGCTGCACCTGGTCTGAGTTGTGGCACATGGGATCATCCAGCTTCCTTGCAGCATGTGGGATCGTTAGTTGCGTGTGAGATCTAGTTCCCCAAGCATAGATCAAACCGGACCCCCTGCATTGCAAGCATGGAGTCTCAGCACTAGACCACCAGGGAAGTCCCTGTTTTTAGTACTGCTTTTGACTATCAAAGAAACATAATACAATCATTCATGAAATTTAAAAAAATGTGTTGAGTATCTACTATTTGAGGGGTATTGCCCTGGTCATTGAGGATACAGTAGTGAACAAAACAGTGTCCTGGTGTCATGGATGTTACAGTCCAGTAGGGGAGACAGACATAAGACAAGCAAGCACATCAGAGATTACTTTTGAAAAATTCAAAATTTCAAGAAAAGTATAATAGATTCCTGGGCATAAGGCTCAGTGTTCCTGGAAATTATTTCTTTAGGAAATTCGAGTGTATACATTTTGCAGTTTCACAAAATTATCAGTTAGAGAGTCTATATATTAGTATCTCCTTCTTGAATTGAAAATTAGTGCTGTTGACTTGTCATTAATAGAAGTAATGGAATTAATTCTTCAGGAATTTTCTCAGTAACATATGAATGAACCCATGTCAGTTAAAACATCCAGCAGGAACAGATGACACACTCTAATGTTTTGAAAGAATCATTTGATAAGGCATCTATTTACAAAATTTAGATAGGGTATAGAGAATCCACAAGTGATATTCCAAACCTGAGGCTAGTAAGGCTGTTAACAGTCCTAAACCTGAAGCAGCAAAGGGAGAGAGTGATTTCTTGAACTTGGGTGTAGGGGAGAGCAAGCACCGGGTGGCAAGGGCTACCAGACAAGAAGAGTTATGACCTTCAAGTGACAGAAAGAGCCAGTTTACCTCCAGACACCTCTCAGGGAAAAAAAATCATAGAAATAAGTACCCCAGTTTCATTCTTTTGCATCTTTGCCAGTCTTCCCCATTGGCCAAGCCACGCTGGAAACCAGAGGCAACGGAGCTCACCAATGCATTGAATTGGCCAAAAAGTTCATTTGGATTTTTCTATAACATCTTACCATCAATATATATGGGCTGGTACAGAGCAGAGTGAGGCTTCCCAGGTGGCGATAGTGGTAAATAATCTGCCTCCCACTGCAGGAGACATAAGATAGTGTGATCCTTGGGTCATGAAGATCCCCTGGAGAAGGAAATGGCACCCCACTCCAGTATTCTTGCCTGGAGAATGCCATGGACAGAGGAGCCTGGCGGGCTATGGTCCATAGGATCACAGAGTCGGACACGACTGAAGCGACTGAGCATGCAGGCACCGAGCAGAGTGGAGAACACATCGAGAGGAGCAAATCCTGAAAGGAAATGCAGCACAGGTTCCTATTACTCTTTTCTCATCACAGCCTAGGTCTTTAATATTAATTTTTAATTTATTTATTTGGCTGGGCCAGGTCTTAGTTGCAGCGTGCAAACGCTTAGTTATAGCATGTGGGATCTAGTTCCCTGACCAGGGATGGAACTCAGATCCCCTGCATTGGGAGTGTGGAGTCTTAGCCACTGGACCACCAGTAAAGTCCCACCTAGGTCTTGAACTGTTTGCTTCAACCTACACTGTATTTTATTCTCTGACTGGTTTCTGACCTTATCATTTCATAACCCCCTTTTCTTATGTAAAACTGAAGGTCATCTTTGGAAGCTGATGCTTATCACTGCTTCTTACTCGTGACTTCTGGCTTCCCTTCCTCCCTCATCCCATGGACTAAGATGTTTTCATCTGTTCTGGATGACCTTGCCCAGTTCACTCTGGAACACTGTTTGAGCAAAGGCCCTCAGAGCAAGAACCCCTGTTATATTTGCTTCAGCCTTGTGAGTGGTGACAGGATGTGACAGGTGAGATGGGAAGCGCTTATTTGTGTCAGACAAATAACTCAGTCATCACTCCAGTTCTGTTTACCTCCATCCCTCTGTCTTGCCTGACAGCCACACCTATGAGTAGATTAGGATCCTGGAGAACAAAGACACTGGACTCCAAACAAAGGTTCAAAGGATACCTCATCAGAGGTGAGAAGAGAAGCAACTGTGGAGACTATATGAACTTGAGGAACTAGTATTTCTTGCCCATACTGGATGATGACATTTTTAAACAGGGCAGTCTCGTAAAGAGTTCTGGCATGCCTGGGAAAAACAAACTTCAATTTCAGTGCAGTAGTTACCTCTGGAGCAGGAAGATAAAGAGATCCAGAAGTACAGAGGGAGCTCCAACTGGGGCTATATTTTATTTCTTAATAACTGAAATTCTGAAGCATGTATAAGAAAATTCTAGAATTTCATGGTGGGGTGCTAATTATGAAATGCTTTGTATTCTTCTCTATGTGGCAAATACAGTTGAGGAGAGGAGGATGGGGGGAGGGGGCTGCACCCCAGACATGACTAAGGAAAGCAGACATGATGGAAAGAATAGTGTAATTAAATCTGTCTGCTAGTCCCCAGTGGTGTTCTGGAAGTATGTTCCTTCAGTCTAGCCACAGGCAGAGGCCTCATGGGTGCTCTAAAATCATGATGACACTAGTAATTTGGAGACCTGATGAAGTTTGTATTCCTAGCCTTGCTCTACAAAGGAAGTAGTTCCATGTAGCATTGGGTTGGCCAAAAAGTTCGTTTGAGGTTTTCTGTATGATGTTACAGAAAAACCCAAACGAACTTTTAGCCAACCCAATAGCTAGAGGCCAGTCTGATAAAGCCAGCCTGCCCAGGTTTAGGTCTTGGCTTGGGCACTTTCTGGCTGTGTCACTCTACCCGTCTGTATCTCAGTTTCCTCATCTGTAAAACGTGATGAGAATGTCAACCCAGGTCAAGAGGTTGTTGAGAAGAGTATGGCCACAGACTGAATTTTATTCTGGTTTTATGCTTTTCTTCTCTCAGACAAGCTGAAGTAATGGGAACAGTCCTCTCCACAGGAATTGGAACACTTTTGCTGTAAAGGGCCAGATAGTAAACATTTGAGGCTTTGTGGGCCATGTGGTCTCTACCCCAATTACTCAGCTCTGGTGTTGTGCTGAGAAAGCAGCCATAGACGATACATAAACAAACGAGTGTGGCTGTGTTCCAATAAAACTTTACTCATAACAATAGGCAGCGGGCTCGTGGGCTATGGCTTCCCTGGTGACTCAGCTGGTAAAGAATCTGCCTGCAGTGCAGGAGACCCGGGTTGATTCCTGGGTCGGGAAGATCCACTGGAGAAGGGAGAGGCTACCCACTCCGGTATTCTTGAGCTTCCCTGGTGACTCAGCTGGTAAAGAATCTGCCTGCAATGTGGGAAACCTGAGTTAGATCCCTGGGCTTGGGAAGATCCCCTGGAGAAGAGAAAAGCTACCCACTCCAGTATTCTGGCCTGGAGAATTCCATGGACCATATAGTCCATGGGATCGCAAAAAGTTGGACATGACTGAGTGACTCACTTTCATGGGCTATAGTGTGTCAACTCTTTCTGTAGCATGTTTTATTTTTAATATTCGTTTACATTATGGTTTATTATAGAATATTGAATATAATGCCTTGTGCTATACAGTAGGTCCTTTATGTTTATCCATTCTATATATAATAGTTTGTATTAGTAGATATTTGTAGATAGTTTGTATCTGCTAATCCCAAACTCCTAATCCATTCCTTTCGCACCCCTCCTACCCCTTGGCAACCATTAGTTTGTTCTCTATATCTGTGAGTCTGTTTCTTTTTTGTTATGTTCACTAGTTTGTTGTATTTTTTAGACTCCACATATGAGTGATAGCATACAGTATTTGTCTGACTTACTTCACTTAGCATAATGCCCTCCGAGTATATCCATGTTGCTGCAAATGGCAAAATTCCATTCTTTTTTATGGTTGAGTAACAACCAATCCATTCTAAAGGAGATCAGCCCTGGGTGTTCTTTGGAAGGAATGATGTTAAAGCTGAAACTCCAGTACTTTGGCCACCTCATGCGAAGAGTTGAGTCATTGGAAAAGACTCTGATGCTGGGAGGGATTGGGGGCAGGAGGAGAAGGGGACGACAGAGGATGAGATGGCTGGATGGCATCACCGACTCAATGGACGTGAGTTTCAGTGAACTCTGGGAGTTGGTGATGGCCAGGGAGGCCTGGCGTGCTGCAATTCATGGGGTCGCAAAGAGTCGGACACGACTGAGCGACTGAACTGAACTGAACTGAATATATGTATGTGTATGTGTATATATACACATATGCTTTATCCATTCTTCTGTCGATGGATATTTAGGTTGCTTCCATGTCTGTAGCATGTTTTAAATGCTTGGACACTCCACTTATCTCTCAGAATGATGATGGCCTAGGCTATTTGAGAAGAGTGACACACGTCCCTAGGCCCTGGTTGTACCCTTACAAACCTATACTGTATCTCTCTTCAAAAAAGCAAAAAGTATGTTTCCTTAATACAAGCTGGGACCACATCTCTGCCTTCCTTGGCAGAGTCTGCTTGTGACCTTCCAGTTGAATTACTCCAAGACTCAGGGCTTGGTCCCTACCAAGAAGCTTAAAGCAATATCACTTCAGCCACACCATTGCTACTTTAGAAAATTCTCCATTCTTACTGAGGAAATATGGAAAAGCTCTAACTGGGACACTTAAAGCCCGCCCAGAACTCAGGGTACACAGTCTACAAGAATTTGATCATAAATAATAGCATGTCAGCCATTAGTTAGGTAGAAGCTGGACACACACAGAGAAGGCCACTGTCTTAAAAAAGGCCAGTTTAAAACTACCTCTTCCCAGTGTGCCAGGGGATAGCCATAGTCCATACCACTATCTCTAGCACAGTCAGGATCAGTTCAGTTGCTCAGTCACGTCCGACTCTTTGCAACCCCATGGACTACAGCATGCCAGTCTTCCCTGTCCATTACCACTTCCTCTAGCACATACCCCAGGAAATATCATCAGCCAAGAAGACATGATGCAACATCACTGCCAAGGGCAGGACCCACTTACATACCCACAGACAGCACTTCCCAAATCAGTTTGTGTCCAGACCTGGGTTTACAGCCAACCGTCAGCTAGACATACTGTGAGACAACAACGCCTGACACCCAGTCATATTCCCCTGAGGGGGCTGGCCTTGCTAAGACCAGAGCATGGACACCTCTGCACTCAGCACACCCTTGCCTAACTCCCTTCAGAGGGCAAGATGAGAAAGTAACCAAGACAGACTCAAGCCACAGCCAGATACAGAGGCCCCAGCTCAACACCATGCAGAATGGTCTCAGCTTAATCCCAGGACTTCATGTGCACACTTGCTGGACACAAGGTGCCCAAAACAAGGTTCAGGCCTGGCTCAGCTCCAGGCCCTTTTGAATAAATAAATATACCAAGCACAGGGACCCCAAACCAGAGCTGAGACCCAGCTCCTCGAGGACAATCCCTCCGGAAGAAGGTCCAATCCATGTCACCTCCAGGCAACCCTCAGCCCACCCCCAAGCCCCGTGCAGACCCTCAGCCCCCCTGGCACATCCTGGGGGGGGGGGGGCTGCGACCCTGACCAAGGCCCCCTTAGGGTCCTCCGCTCTAAACAGCAGAGGGGAAGGGCGTCCTGTTCAAGACCCACGCGCCTTCCCGCGCCGTCTGTCCCGCCCAGGGCTCTGTCCGGGGTTTCTGCGGAAACGCGGGAGAGAGCCCCTCACGCCCGTGAGGGGATGTGGCCCCCCTCGTGTGGAGAGGACCTGGACTGTGCCCGCAGGGAGCCGCCCGGCCCCCCACAGTGCCCAGACGCCCCGGGGTGGGGAGGCCTGCGCTTGACCCGAGACCCTGGGGCACTCCTGCTCAGTCTCCTGCAGCCGGGCGCCTCTCCCTCCCGCCGCCCAGAGCCTCGCTCTTCAGCCAAATTATCCTCACTAACAGCGGGACTCAAGGGCCCTTCAGGCCTCTCCTGACCGCCGAGTCTGCACGGACGCCTCTCGGCTGATTCAACACCCATTTACGGAGCCCTTACCGGGGTCATTAGAGGTGGCCACTCACCCGGAGCAGGCCTCCTGGGACGACCTCCCCAGCCCCCCGCAGCAGCTCCCCCCGCAGCCACGTGCGGGGCCGGGCGCCTCCTCTCCTGCTCCCCTGGGGCCTCAGGGATCCCTCCAGCTCCAGGGGTAGCCGGGTGCATCAAGCCCTGGCTCAGAGCCGGACCCCAAGGGGGGGGGGGGGGCTGCGAGGACCCAGCGGTGGGAAACAGGGGGCTCCTGCCCGCGAGGACCTAGGATCTGGAGGGGAGAGATGTCCACCCAGAGTGCGAGTGCCGAGTGCCGGCTGCACAGGGCTAGAGAGGGGAGTGGGGTGCTGGGGGCGGGGTCTGTCAAGGCTTCCTGGGGAGGGACACCTGGGGGCTGTGCCAAGAAGCGGGAGGTCCTCAGGGGCCCAGAGATCATTGTCCACGGGGGCATGGGAGGGCCCAGGGTTGTGCAGAGAAGTGGGGAGAGGCAGGAGCCGAATCCAGGGACCTGGGGGAAGAGGGAGTTCCATGGAGGAAGCTGGGACCCAGTGTCCCATCCCCCAACCAGGTACCACAGATAAGAGTCAGGAAAGCAACTCTTGGTGCTAAACAGTGGGTATTACAGAAGCCCTGATCTGAGTGCAGATTTCTCAGTTGTGTGATGAATGATAAATTGTCTGCCTGGGGGTCTCACATTCTGCTCTCTTTTCCTGTGAATGGTTTTTCTGTGGAATAGCAACTTGGTTTGCATATACTGGGCAGTGGATGTCCGTGGGCTGTTCTCAGCAGTGGCCGCCATGTTGTTTGTCATGTTAGAGCAACAGTGAGTGTTGGGCCTTAGGCCTGGCTTTCCCATGATATGCTTGGTATACATATGTATATGTATATATATATATATATATATATGAATGACACAGGCCCAGTCTTAGGGAGAGACTGCTGGTGGTGCCGGTGGTGGCCCTAACACAGACCATATAGACTGTGACTCGCTCCTGTTTGCTGAGTCGTGGGATAAGGACTCATGTGGTGTCTCCTTGTGTTCTGAGCCATTTTGTGGGCGTGGGCTCAGGTGTGAGTAGGATGTGTCTCCTGGCTCACAGGCTGATATGTGTATGTGCATGCATGCTAAGTCACTTCAGTCGCATCTGACTCTTGGAGCCCACCAGGCTCCTCTGTCCATGGGATTCATCAGTCAAGAATATTGGTGTGGGCTGCCATGCCCTCCTCCAGGGGATCTTCCCCACCCAGGGATCAAACCCTTGTCTCCTGCGGCTCCTGCACTGCAGGTGGATTCTTTACTGCTGAGACACCTGGGAAGCCGTGTGTATGTACATGAATTCTATTATAGGCAGAAGCTGCATAGGAGTTTACTATATCTCAGTTCAGTTCATTTGCTCAGTTGTGTCCAACTGTTTGCCACCCCATGGACTGCAGCATACCAGGCCTCCCGATCCATCTCCAACTCCCGGAGCTTACTCAAACTCATGTCCATCGAATTCGTGATGCCATCCAACCATCTCATCCTCTGTCATCCTCTTCTTCTCCTGCCTTCAATCTTTCCCAGCATCAGGGTCTTTTCAAATGAGTCAGTCCTTCTCATCAGATGGCCAAAGTATTGGAGTTTCAGCTTCAGCATCAGTTCTTCCAGTGAATATTCAGGACTGATTTCCTTTAGGATGGATTGGTTGGATCTCCTTGCAGTCCAAGGGACTCTCAAGAGTCTTCTCCAACACCACAGTTCAAAAGCATCAATTCTTCGGTGCTCAGCTTTCTTTATAGTCCAACTCACACATCCATACATGACTATTGGAAAAACCATGTCTTTGACTAGATGGACCTTTGTTGGCAAAGAAATGTCTCTGCTTTTTAATATGCTACTGTGTCTATTTGTAGCTATAAACCCTCATTTAAGAGATCCCCTCTTAGTGTGTTCTGCTCCAAGGCTTTCTGTGAAGCAATAGAGAGTCATCTGTAACTTTAAATGCTTTTAAGGGGAAAAAAAAAGCAGCTTTAAACCGGGTAGAAGCCCATAATGTTTTTTCCTATGCTCAGCACTGGGACAAAAATCACCCCTCCCAGCCTGTATTGCCAAGAGAAATTGGGCATGGGAGATAGTCATTGAAAACCAGTGGAAGACAGAATGGCTGGTTTTGCAGGGGTCACAGGATTGGGGGAGTGAGGACATCATTTTCTTGTGGAGAGAGGGCATGGATTCTAAGGATGGGGCGGGGGTAGTTTTGGGCGAATAATTCCTGGATGAGGAATTCAAAGAGGAGAGCTATGAACTGGAGAGGGGAAAGAAGGGAGGAGTTAGGAAAAAGCTTCCTAAATTTTGTGCCCCTTCTGGGTTCTAGGAGTTCTGAGGTATTGCCCCCCTTAGTCCCCAGGATGGCCATGCAAGGATTAGTGCAGCAGAGCTTCCAGACGGATCGTCTTTGGCCATGAACTGTCTATCCATTTACAACAGGGTGCCCTAAATATCCGTTTCTGAGTGCCATGAAAAGAAAAAGATTGGGAAGCACTGCATTATGAAATAGTGTCCAAGGCACCACTTCCGTTTTGCCCACTAGCCTGACTTTGTACAGCTCTGAAACATATGCCTGAAATCTTAAATGAAGAACTGCTTAAGGTCTTCCACATCAGGTAAAGGCAGATCAGGTAATTCAGACCAACTTTCCTTCTGGAGAACAAGTAAAAATGGTATAGACAAAGCATGTAAAAAGATACTTTTCAAACCATCAGAGAGCTACTAACATAGTGAGCAGTTTATTAGTTCAAGATCTAGAAGATATTTAGATAAGAAAAGAATATCATGATCAGCTTTATGTCATACATTTTAACATTTAAGTAAAATGAATTTTCTGAAAACACAAGTTTTGAATCTTGATACAGTATAAAAATAGGAAACTCAAATTAATATAAAAGTTCTAGGTATGAAGGGCTTCACAATTGAGTTCTACTAAATATTTGAGAAGAAATAGCTCCAATCTCTTCTACAGACTAGAAGTAAGATGCCCAACTCCTTTTATGAGGCTTCTATAACCTTGATACCAGAACCCAACAAGGACAGTTTGAGAAAGGCAAATGACAGGCCAGTCTCATTCATGAACATAGAAGCTGAGATTTGGCAAACCAAGTCCAGTAATATGTGATGGAAAGGATATTATATCTTGAATAAATTGGGTTTATTCTCAGAAATTCAAGGGTATTTTGATGTTAGGGAGTCAATTTTTAATTGCCCATACTAACAGATTAAAAAGGGAAAACATGTGGTAATCTCAGAAGATGCAGAAAAAACATAAAATTCAATATCCATTCATGACAAAAGCTAATAGTAAAATAGAGAAAAGTGAATGTCTTTGATAAAGATCTTGAAAAAAATTTATACCCCTCATCATATTTAATGATGAGCAATTGAGATCATGAACATGACAAAGATGCCCCCATCATCACCACTTCTCTTTAATGTTGTAGTGAAGGTCTCGTGCAGTGCAGGAAGGTTTTGAGATGACAAACAAAAATTTTCATTATTTGTACATGATCTGACTCTGTATGTAAACATTCCAAAAGTAATACAAATCAATGATTAGGGTTAGTGAGACTATTCAACAAGAATGTTGGATAGAAGATATTTGCATACAAAATACAGTTTTTCCCCACATAATAGCCACATATAGAAAAATTTAACAAAAGTTACAATATGCCAGTAGCATCATAAAAAAGAAAAACACTTGGAATACTATGTTATAGAATTTAGGGATAAGTGTACTGATGTCTGTAATTTACTTTGAAATACATCAAAAATAACATGGATTAATGGATGGATAGAAAGATACAGAGATGAATGTGTGTGTTAGTCACTCAGTTGTGTCCAACTCTTTGCAACCTCATGGACTGCTGCCTGCCAGTCTCCTCTGTTCACGCGGATTCTCCAGGCAAGAATACTGGAGTGGATTGCCATTCCCTTCTCCAACAGAGATGAAGAGATACATAATAAAGCAAGTATAGTGAAATGTTCCTGGTAAAATCAAGATGGTGTGTATATGGGGGTTCACGGTAAAATTCTTTCACCTTTTCTATAATTCTGAAAAATTTCATAGTAAAATGTTGAAAAAAACCTTAAAACGAATACAACTGGAAAAGCTTACATACCCTATAGATAAAAATATAAAACCTTATTAAGAAACTTTAAAGAAGATCTAAACAAATGAAGAGATATATTGTATTCATGGATTAGAAGGCCAAATATTGTTGGAAGTCCACTCAATCAATCGGGAGTTGGTCTGCCTCTTTTGTTGGTCTCTGCTTGCCCTCTATGGACAGGGTCTAGTTTCAAATTTCACCTGGGGTATTCCCCAGGTTGCAAATCAACCAAAAAAAAAAGTCAAATGATCTATAGATTCAGTGCAATTACGGTTAAAACCCCAGAAGGTTTTCTTTGTGGAACTTGACAAGCTGATCTAAAGGTCTAACAGAAATCCATAGGGCTAAGACACTAGTGAAGAACAGGCTGGGAGGAGTTGCTTGACCAGATACCAAGACTTATTTTAAAGCTATGTTGATTAATCATGGGATACATTTTTGAGGTACTGTAAAAATTAATTTTTATTGGACTATAGTTGATTTACAATGTTATGTTAGTTTTAGCTGTATAGCAGAGTGAATCAGTTATACATATATCCATTCATTTTTTGGTTCTATTCCCATATAGGTCATTACAGGGTATTGAGTAGAGTTCCCCATGCTATAATAGTAGGTTCTTATTAGTTATCTGTTTTATATGAAGTAATGTGTATATGTCAATCCCAATCTCCCAGTTTATCTCTCCCCTCCCACCTCAACTTTCCCTCCTGGTAATCATAAGTATGTTTTCTACATCTGTGATCTACTGTAAATAAATACAGTTGTACCATTTTTTTAGATTCCACATATAAGTGATATTGTATGATATTTGTTTTTCTCTGTCTGACTTCACCCCGTAAGACAATCTCTAGGTTCACCCATGTCATTACAAATGGCATTATTTCATTCTTTTTTATGGCTGAATAATATTCCACTGTATATCTGTACCACATCTTCTTTATCCGTTCATCTGTTGGTGGACATTTAGGTTGCTTCCATGTCTTGGCTATTGTAAATAGTGCTGCTATGAACACTGGGGTGCACGTCTTTTCAAGTAAGATTTTCTTCCGTTCTATGCCCAGGACTGGGATGGCTGGATCATATGGTAGCTCTATTTTTAGTTTTTTAAGGAACCACCATACTGTTCTCCATAGTGGTTGCACCAATTTACATTTCCACCAACAGTGTAGGAAGGTTCCCTTTTTCCCACATCCTTTCCAGCCTTTATCATTTGTAGATTTTTTTAAATGACAATAGTGTGATATTAAAACAAGGGAAGATAATAAGCCAGTGAAGCAGAACAGAGAGCCCTGAAACAGACTACTCCATATGTGCACACTGTTTAAACAAGATGGCATTACAGAGCAGAAATTGGACCCCCTACCTCATACCATACACAAAACCACTGCTGAGTAGATTAAAGATCCAAATGTAAAAGACTAAACAGTAAAGATTTTATAAGGTAATAAAGAGAAAATTTGGGAGTAAAAAAATAGTTCTTTAAAAAGTCATATAAAGTTCTAATCATAAAAGAAAGTATTGATGAGTTTGAGTGCTTAAAATTAAGAAATTCTTTTCATCGGAAAATACCATAAGTTGGAAAGAGAAGTCACAGAATGGGAGTAGGTATCTGCAATAAATCTAGTAGAAAAAGGGCTGTTTTCCAAAATGAGTAAATAACTCCTACAAACCAATAAGAAAAAAGAAAGAAAATACAATAGAAAAAGCGAGAAACTTGAATAGTCACTCCATAAAATTGTATATCCAAATAGATAACAAAAACATGAAAAGTTGTTTAACTTCATAACTAATCAGGGAAATGCAAATTAAAACCACAATGCAATATTAGTCACCCGATGAAAATGAAAAGCCTGACATTGATAATTGCTGTCAAGAACATGGAGCAACAGTGGGACTTTTAAATCATTGCAATCACTTTAGAAAATAGTATGTTATTATTTACTAATTTTGAGACTATACATATTTTTATGATTGAACAGTTCCACACAGGGATATATCCAGCATAAATGCATTCTTATGTGTCCCAGGGTGTGTGTGTATATATATGTATATATAGAAGCTGTCCCTCAAGAGGAGAATAGTTAAAGCATGCCATATTCATCCAGTGGAATACTACATATCAATAAACACAAATAAGCTATAGGTATAAACAAAAGTGATGTGGAGAGTTGAATTGTTAGTCCTTTCTTGGGCACTTTTTAATCTGTTTATTGCTACTAACCCATCTCTTTCCACCTACCTCATGCATGCGTGCTCAGCTGTGTGACCCCATGGACGCCCACTGGACTCTTCTGTCCATGAACTTTTCCAGGCAGGAATATTGGAGTGGCTTGCCATTTCCTTCTCCAGGGCTTGGGCACTTATATGAGTGAGATTTGTATCATGGCTTACAGGAGCAGAGATAAAGTCAAGGCCATGGTCTGAGAGGTCTTTCCAACTGTGCTTAATGGTGGTGTATGGCTAAGCTGTGTTTTGTATTGACATGCATATAAACCAAGTGCTTAGGACAGTGTATTCCATAATTGCTGAATAGTATTAAAGGTTTAAGCTTTGCTTTGGCATAGGGCTGGTGTGTTAAGCCCTGGTATGTATATGGATATGGACCCTATTGCATTCTTGGTGAAAGCTGTCTCCTCTTATACAGTCATAGTGTCGATTTAGGCTGTTTGCTGAGAAGGTATTTATAGGCACTGAAAGTATGGTCAATACTGAAATCAGATTGATTTTATTCTTTGCAGCCAAAAATGTGTGTGTGAGTCGCTCAGTCTTGCCCAACTCTTTGTGACCCCATGGACTGCAGCCCACCAGGCTCCTCTGTCCATGAGATTTTCCAGGCCAAGGATCCTGGAGTGGGTTGCCATTTCCTTCTCCAGGGGATCTTCCCAACCCAGGGACTGAACCCGGGTCTCCTGTACTGCAGGCAGATTCTTTATCAACTGAGCTACAAGGAAAGCCCTTGTAGCCAAATATAGAGAAACTCTATACAGTCAGCAAAAACAAGACTGGGAGCTGACTATGGCTCAGATCATGAACTCCTTGTTACAAAATTCAGACTTAAATTGAAGAAAGTAGGAAAAACCACTAGACCATTCAGGTATGACCTAAATAAAATCCCTTATGATTATACAGTGGAAGTGACAAATAGATACAAGGGATTAGATCTGATAGAGTGCCTGAAGAACTATGGATGGAGGTTTGTAGCATTGTACAGGAGGCAGTGATCAAGATCATCCCCAAGAAAAAGAAATGCAGAAAGGCAAGATGGCTGTCTGAGGAGGCCTTACAAATAGCTGAGAAAAGAAGAGAAGCTAAAGGCAAAGGGGAAAAGGAAAGATATATCCATCTTAATGCAGAGTTCCAAAGAATAGCAAGGAAAGAAAGAAAGCCTTCCTCAGTGATCGATGCAAAGAAATAGAGGAAAACAATAGAATGGGAAAGACTAGAGATTTCTTCAAGAAAATTAGATACCAAGGGAATATTTCATGCAAAGATGGGCACAATAAAGCACAGAAATGGTACAGACTTAACAGAAGCAGAAGATATTAAGAAGAGGTGGCAAGAATACACAGAAGAACTGTACAAAAAAGATCTTCATGACCCAGATAGCCAGGATGTTGTGGTCACTTACCTAGAGCCAGACATCCTGGAATGCGAAATCAAGTGGGCCTTAGGAAGCATCACTATGAACAAAGCTAGTGGAGGTGATGGAATTCCAGTTGAGCTATTTCAAATCCTAAAAGATGATGCTGTGACAGTGCTGCACTCAATATGCCAGAAAATTTGGAAAATGCAGCAGTGGTCACAGGACTTGAAAAAGTCAGTTTTCATTCCAATCCCAAAGAAAGGCAATGCCAAAGAATGCTCAAACTACCTCACAGTTGCACTCATCTCACATGTTAGCAAAGTAATGCTGAAAATTCCCCAAGCAAGCCTTCAACACATGTGAACTGGGAACTTCCAGATGTTCAAGCTAAATTTAGAGAAGGCAGAGGAACCAGAGATCAACTTGCCAACATCCGTTGGATCATAGAAAAAGCAAGAGAGTTCCAGAAAAACATCTATTTCTGCTTTATTGACTAAGCCAAAGCCTTTGACTGTGTAGATCACAACAAATTATGGAAAATTCTTAAAGAGATGGGAATACCAGACCACCTGACCTGCCTCCTGAGAAATCTGTATGCAGGTCAAGAAGCAATCATTAGAACCAGACACGGAACAATGGACTGGTTCCAGTTTGGGAAAGGAGTACATCAAGGCTGTGTATTGTCACCTTGCTTATTTAACTTATATGCAGAGTACATCATGTGAAATGCCAGGCTGGATGAAGCACAAGCTGGAATCAAGATGGCTGGGAGAAATATCAATAATCTCAGATATGCAGATGATACCACCCTTATGGCAGAAAGTGTAGAGGAACTAAAGAGTTTATTGATGGAATTAAAAGAGGAGAGTGAAAAAGCTGACTTAAAACTCAACATTCAAAAAGCAAAGATCATGGCATCTGGTCCCGTCACTTCATGGCAATAGATGGGTAAACAATGGAAACAGTGACCAACTTTATTTTCTTGGGCTCCAAAATCACTGCAGATGATGACTGCAGCCATGAAATTAAAAGACGCTTGCTACTTGGAAGAAAAGCTATGACCAACCTAGATAGCATATTAAAAAGCAGAGACATTACTTTGCCAGCAAAGCTCTGTGTAGTCAAGGCTGTGGTTTTTCCAGTAGTCATGTATGGATGTGTCAGTTGGACCATAAAGAAAGCTGAGCACCGAAGAATTGATGCTTTTGAACTGCGGTGTTGGAGAAGACTCTTGAGAGTCCCGTGGACTGCAAGGAGATCCAACCAGTTCATCCTAAGGGAAATCAGTCCTGAATGTTCATTAGAAGGACATGCTGAAACTGAAACTCCAATACTTTGGCCACCTGATGCGAAGGACTGACTCATTGGAAAAGACCCTGATGATGGGAAGATTGAAGGCAGGAGGAGAAGGGGACGACAGAGGATGAGATGGTTGGATGGCATCACCGACTCAATGGACATGAGTTTGAGGAAGCTCCGGGAGTTGGTGATGGACCAGGAGGCCTGGTATGCTGCAGTCCATGGGGTCCCAAAGAGTCGGACACGAGTGACTGACTGAGCTGAACTGACTGATCTATATAAGGATCCTGCCTATATAAGGCAGATGGCCATCTCTCAGCTCACTGGCTTTTGTGGTTAAGGAATGTAAGCTGTATGAAGGCTCCTTTGGGTTGGGTTGAAATATGGTATATAAAGGAATCCTAGACAGAACAGGGACTGTGTGTGGTTACTGGGCTGTGGTGTGTATATAAGCTCTACTCTTGATAGAAAGAGATGATTTGGTAGAGGAAAAAAAATCAGTCAAGAAAAAGGGATTGTTCAAAATAAATGTGATGAAATATCACTAAAAATATTACTGCAAAAACTCTAATAAGGACTTCCCTGGTGGCACAGTGGATAAGAATCTGCCTGCCAACACAGGGGACACAGGTTCCCAGGTCAGGGAAGATTCCACATGCCGTGAGTAACTAAGCCTGTGCACCACAACTACGGAGCCTGTGCATGTAGAGCCTGTGCTCTGCAATGAGAGAAGCCAGTGCAATGAGAGGCCCACGCGCTGCAATTGCAGAGTAGCCCCTGCTCCCACTCAGCACAACGAGAGAAAGCCCACGCACAGCAACAAAGACCCAGCACAGCTCCCCCAAAAAAGTGAATTAAAAAAAACTCTAATAAGATACCAATAAAGAGAATATCAGCATGTATTAATCATGACCCAGTGGAATTCATTCTAGAAAAGTGAAGATGCTTCAGTACAATGAAATATACTAACATTACAACATGTATTTTATTAATAGGTGAAAACTAGAAAATATATGATCCTCTTGATATGTGCCCCAAAAATGCATCTGAGACAATTCAATATTTCTTTATGATAATATTTCATAAAACCTTAATGAAACAAGAATAGATAGATATTGCTTTAACATGATCAAAAATGTTTTGACCTCAAAAATACAGCATCATCTTTCATATTTTTTTCTGAACTACCTCCTATCTGCTCTTTTATAGTTTGAGTAGCAAGCAACTGAGTAAGCCCTAAAGCAAACTGTTACAGCTTAGAATTAAACAATCTTAAATTCCAACAACCTCTTGGAATAGAGAATAACCTTTCAATATCTGGCTCTGACTGGAGGCAGGGATGCTGCCCCTTACTGACAAATGTGCTGTGTAAAACTGTGTAAATAAAGCTATTTGGCAGGCTGAATTGGAGCTGGATTCCCTGGCTAGAAATGAGACAGCTGGCTAAGCAGGAAGGTAAAATATTCCTTTTTGTGGGCTGAGAATGTGTGTGTGTCACCATAAGATCACAAAACATAGAATAGAGAAGTGTTATGTAATGAATATTCTGAGCTGGTGGCAGTGTGTGTGTGTGTGTGTGTGTGTGAGAAAGAGAGAGAGGAATGAACATAGAGCCTATCTAATACTTCAAATATTGAGAAGATACCACAAGAGTCAGAGCATGAGAGGGCTATACTGAAATAACTAAGGATCTCAGCTCTTAGTCACCATTTTCCTACCACCTAAGTTTCTACTATTTGGTCTGTTAGTTTCAGTGCTAACCCTTGACGCCCACCTATGACCTATGTCAGTTCAGTTCAGTTCAGTTGCTCAGTCGTGTCCTACTCTTTGCGACCCCATGAATCGCAGCACGCCAGGCCTCCCTGTCCATCACCGTCTCCTGGAGTTCACTCATACTCATGTCCTTTTGAGTCAGTGATGCCATCCAGCCATCTCATCCTTGGTCGTTCCCTTTTCCTCCTGCCCCCAATCCCTCCCAGCATCAGAGTCTTTTCCAATGAGTCAACTCTTCGCATGAGGTGGCCAAAGTACTGCAGTTTCACCTTTAGCATCATTCCTTCCAAAGAAATCCCAGGACTGATCTCCTTTAGGATGGACTGGTTGGATCTCCTTGCAGTCCAAGGGACTCTCAAGAGTCTTCTCCAACACCACAGTTCAAAAGCATCAATTCTTAAACACTCAGCTTTCTTCACAGTCCAACTCTTGCATCCATACATGACTACTGGAAAAACCATAGCCTTGACTAGACAGACCTTTGTTGGCCAAGTAATATCTCTGCTTTTCAATATGTTATCTAGGTTGGTCATAACTTTCCTTCCAAGGAGTAAGCGTCTTTTAATTTCATGGCTGCAGTCACCATCTGCAGTGATTTTGGAGCCCAAAAAGATAAAGTCTGACACTGTTTCCACTGTTTCCCCATCTATTTGCCATGAAGTGATGGGACCAGATGCCATGATCTTCGTTTTCTGAAGGTTGAGCTTTAAGCCAAATTTTTCACCCTCCACTTTCACTTTCATCACAAGGCTGTTTAGTTCCTCCTCACTTTCTACCATAAGGAAGGTGTCATCTGCATATCTGAGGTTATTGATATTTCTCCCGGCAATCTTGATTCCAGCTTGTGCTTCTTCCAGCCCAGCGTTTCTCATGATGTATTCTGCATAGAAGTTAAATAAGCAGGGTGACAATATACAGCCTTGACGTACTCCTTTTCCTATTTGGAACCAGTTTGTTGTTCCATGTCCAGTTCTAACTGTTGCTTCCTGACCTGCATACAGATTTCTCAAGAGGCAGGTCAGGTGGTCTGGTATTCCCATCTCTTTCAGAATTTTCCACAGTGTATTGTGATCCACACAGTCAAAGGCTTTGGCATAGTCAATAAAGCAGAAATAGATGTTTTTCTGGAACTCTCCTGCTTTTTCCATGATCCAGCGGATGTTGGCAATTTGATCTCTGGTTCCTCTGCCTTTTCTAAAACCAGCTTGAACATGACCTATGTACCAATCATCAAAATTATTTTACATTTTTCTTTTGCTCACATTTTGAGTTGTGTTTCTTTAAAAAAAATGTGTTTATTTATTTATTTGACTGTGCGGGGTCTTTGTTGTGGCATGTGGGATTTAGTTCCCGGCTCAGAGATTGAATCCAGTTCCCCTGCATTGCCAGCTTGGAGTCTTAGCCACTGGACCACCAGGGAAGTTCCTTGAGTTGTATTTTTATATTGTCAGAAAATGTTCTTCAACTCTTATCCTCGTATTTGTCTTCGATTTATAATTACACCTATCCAATTCTCCTTATCTGTTCTTCTGCCAAAATTTGCCAATCATCTCTTAGCTGGATGAGAGTGGACCTGTAATAGAATCCTCAGGAAGCGTTCTTGCATACAAAATCTCTTGAGTTCTTCAAAGTTTAAAACTGAAATCTGGACTTCCCTGGTGGTCCAGTGATTAAGAATCCACCTGCCAATGCAGGAGACACAGGTTCAATCCCTGGCCTGGGAAGATTCCACGTGCCTCAGGGCAGCAAAGCCTGTGCACCACAGCTGCTGCGCTCACTTGCCACAACTACTGAAGCCTGCATGCCCTAGAGCCCACGCTCTGCAACAAGAACACAGTGACAAGCCCACACACCGCAACTAAGAGTAGCCCCTGCTCACCACAACTAGAGAAAGTCCTCGAGCGGCGGTGAAGACCCAGTGCAGCCAAAAGATAAAATTAAAAAGAAAAAACGGAAATCCTTGGCCTGCACTTTTATTTTTACTTGAATTTCTTTAAAATGTTTCTTCATTCTTGTCCTCCTTTCTATAGTCCTGCAAGTTGTTTGCTGCCATCTGATTTCCTTTTCTTATAAGTTACTCATTTTGCTTTATCTATAAATCCAAAGGATTTTTTTTCTTTACTATTAATGTCTGTTTTACTAGACTATGTCTATGAGTTGATGGTCAGTTTTCCCAATTACACAATGGGTTCTAGAAATATGTAGAATCGGGTGTTTTTTTATTTCCATAAAGGTTTAAGATTATATTAAATATTAGTTCTTTTCCATTTTTTTTGATTTTTGTTTTTAAGAGATTCCAGATATATCTATCAGTTTTCTCTTTATGTCTTTATTTTGTTTTGATTCACTTGGCTCTTTTTCATTCTCATTCTTTCTTTCCTTTCCTTTTTCAATCATGTCTATTCTCCCTTGGATATTTTGTAATTTAGTCTTCTAAGGTAATTCTGTCTTTTACTTCAATTTCTTTCCTAACCTCAGTCAGCACTCACTTGTTTGTTTCTGAGTTTAGAATTTTCTGATTCATAATATTCCTTCATATCTGTAATTCTTTAATATATTTCATTCACAACTTGCTCTGTTTTGCAGTGGCTTTTACTGAGCTGTGTGTGAGATTATTTCTATCAGCTGAAAAGTTTTGTTTTGTTTAGCTGCACTGTACAGCATGAGGGATCTTAGTTCCCAGAACAGGGATGGAACCCATGCTCACCACAGTGAAAGTACAGAGTCCTAACCCCTGGACTATCAGGGAATTCCCTCAGTTGAAAAGTTTTGATTCTCACCTTTTTTTTTTTTTAAAGAATAGCTTTGTGCAGACATTGAGATCCTTTTTCTAATCTTTATAAACTGTACTGGATTATCTGAAATACTGTACTGGTTCAGCAATGACATCTGATGCTATTATACAGAAAAAAGTGTTTGGATGCCTTGTTTGTTTATTGGTTCAAGAGCACCCTCTTCTGTTGATACAAGAAAGTACATTTCCTTTAATAAATGGTGCTGGGGGGAGGGGTCATTTCAGTTTCTGACTTCTCCAGTGCATACCTCTCCTTTCTCTGTTACTGCCTTCTTCCTTCTTAAACCTTGTGTCCTATGCAGATTTCAGGCCCCTGAGATCAGATCTCAGCGCTCTGATCACCAGGTCTCAAACCTGTTGTTAGTATTTACTTAGGGTGGGACTTTCTCCTGAGTGTGAACTCTGGGTGATGTTAATCATGTTTAACTACAGCCCTGCAGAAGCCCTCTCTCTTCCTCACAATTCACGTAAATGCCTGAAATTTCATATTAATGGAACAATATAGTATGTGATCCTTTGTGACTGATGTTTTGCAAAATATCTTCAAGTTTCACCCATATTGTAGCAGCTATTAGTAATTCATTGCTTTTCACACTGAATAATATCCCATTCTATGGTTATACCATAATGTGTTTTTCCATTATCCAGTTGATGGACGTATGGGTTGCTTCCATATTTTTGACTATCATGAACATTCATGTACAAGTTTTTGTGTGAACATGTTTTCATTTCTGTTGGGTATATACCTAGGAGTGGAATTACTGGGCCTTATAGGAACTCTAGGTTTAGCATTTTGAGGAATGGTCAGATTGTTTTCCAAACTAGCTTGTATCATTTTACATTCCCATCAGCACTGTATGAGAGTTTCCTTGGCTCATCCTTGCCAACACTTGCTATTGTCTGTCTTCTGCTATTGTCTGTCTTCTTTTTTTGCTGTGCTTGGTCTTCACTGTGGCTTGCAGGCTTAGTTGTCCCATGGCACATAGGATCTTAGTACCCTGACCAGGGGTGGAACCTGAGTCTCCTGCATTGGAAGGTAGATTCTTAAACATTGGACCACCAGGGAAGTTCCTGTCCTCTTTTTTTTTTTTTTATTAGTATAGTCATCCTAGTGGATATAAAGTGATATCTCATTGAGGTTTTGGTTTGAATTTCCCTTATGATAACTGATGTTGAGAGTCTTTTCATGTCCTTATTGGCCATTTGTATATCTTCTTTGTAGAAAGGTCTAGTTAAGCCCTTTGCTCATTGGACTATTTGTTGCTTTATTGTTGGACTTTAAGTTTCTTTATGTATTCTAGATGTAATCTCTTATTAGATATATGACTGGCAAATATTTCCACTCATTGTGTGGGTTGTCTTTTCACTTTCTTGGTGGTGACTAATGTTGTATAAAAATTTTAAAATTTTGATGAAATTTTAAACTTACCTATTTTTCCTGTCATTTGCGCTTTTGATGTGCTATCTATTTTCATGGCCTAACTCATGGTCACAAAGATTTACTCCTATAATAAATACTTCTATACTTTGTTTTTGAATACTCATTTTGTATCTAGCAACCTTGCTAAACTCTCTAATTTTAGTAATTTACTGTATTTTACTTTTGATCTTCTATGTACATGAATATATCATTTGAAAATAATGACAGTTTAAATTTTTTTCCAATCTTTAAATCTTTTATTTCTTATTGCTGCTTTCTGCCCAGCATAATGTCAAATAGAAACAGTGATAGAAAATATCACTGTTTGATTCCTGATATATAAAGAGAAAACTTTCAATATTTCTCTTTTAAGTTTGATGCTTACTATAGGTTTTTAAGGTTAAGGAAGTTCCAGTCTATTACCATTTGCTTACAGTTTTTCTTTATCATTTTGTCAAATGCTTTTTCTGCATCTACTGATAAGATCATATAATAATTCTTTCATCAGCTAATGTGGCAAATTCATTGACTAATTTTTATTTTAAATCAAGCTTACATTCTTAACATAAACCCAATATCCTCATCACTCCTTTTTTATATTATGGGATTCAATTTGCTAATATTTTGTTGAGGATTTTGCTACACTACTTGTGATACAAATTAACCTGAAATTTGTCTTTTTTAAAACTATCTTTTTTTGGACTTGGTTTAAAGGTTAGCTAGAATCGAAAGTAATTAGAGAAGGCACACTCCCCCCTTAACTATTCTCTGGAAGACTTTGCATGAATTGCAATGTTTTCTTCATTGAATATGTGTTAGAAATTACTTATGATGCCATCTGGGCCTGAAATTTATGAGAAGCTTAAATTACTGATCTTATTTCTTTTGTACTTACAGGTCCATTTACTCATCTACTTTTTTCTTTAATTTTGGCAAGTTATTTTTTTCTAGGAAATTATCAATTTCATGCAAAACTTCAAAGTCATTGGTATAAGTTCCTCGTAATATTTTATCTTTTAAATAACTGCAACACTCATATGTTATGGATGTTCTCTTATGTTCTTAATATTGATCAGTTGGTAATGTTTGTCTTTTAAAAAAAATCAATCTCACCAGGAGTGGGATTTTCATATAAATTTTATTAATCTTTTTTAAAAAGCCAACTTTTGGTTCTGTTGATTTTCTCTATGTATACTTGTTTTCTACTTCATTAATTTGCACTTTTAACTTTATGACTCCCTTTCTACCCTTGGTATATTTTTCTGTTATTTTTGAAAATTTCATGAGATACATACTTTTCTCAATAAATTTCGGCCTTTGTTCCCTTCTAATATATACACTTAAAGCAAATATTCCTGTAATTATTGCAGCCCACAAGAGTTTCTATTCAGTGCTTTTGTTATCAGTCAGCTTGAAATATTTTCTAATTTCCATTAAGATTCCTTCTTTGTCCCATAGCTTTTTAGAAGCATGTTTCAAAATTTATGGACATTTCCTACCAATACTTTTGTTATTGATTTCTAGCACATTTTTTACTGAGATCTTAGAGGATATAATCTATACAATTTAAATCCTTTGAAATTTGTTGAGATTTGTTTATGATATTTATAAATGTTTCATGAAAGCTAGAAAAAATATATTCTGTAGTTGTTTGGTACAGTGTTATATACATGTTTAATAGGTCAAGTTTCTTTACTGTGTTGTTCAAATATTTTATATCCTTACTAAATTGTTTTTGTCTACTTGTTTAATCAGTTACTGAGAGATGTTAAAATTATGCTATAAGATTGGTTAGTCTATTTCTCCTTGTAATTCTGTCAGTTTTTTCTTCATATAATTTGAATTAATATTACTGGGTGCATGAATATTTAGAAGTGTTGTATCTTTCTGGTGAACGAGATGATTACAACTTTAATATTGTTTAAATGTAAAGTCTATCCTGACATTAATATCTTATATTAGCTTTATTTTGGGTGGTGTTTGTTGTTGTTCAGTTGCTAGAAGTGAAAGTGAAAGTGAAGTTGCTCAGTCGTGTCTGACTCTTTGCGACCCCATGGACTGTAGCCTATCAAGCTCTTCCTTCCATGGTATTTTCCAGGCAAGAGTGCTGGAGTGGATTGCCATTTCCTTCTCCAGGGGATCTTCCTGACCCAGGAATCGAACCCGGGTCTCCTGCATTGCAGGCAGACGTTTTACCGTTCAGTTGCTAAGTCATGTCCAAATCTTTGCAACTCCATGGACTGCAGCACACCAGGCTCCCCTATCCTTCACTGTCTCCTGGAGTTTGCTCAAACTCATGTCCATTGAGTCAGTGATGCCTTCCAACCATCTCATCCTCTGTAGTCCCCTTCTGTTCTTGCCTTCAATCTTTCCCAGCAGCAGAGTCTTTCCCAACGAGTCAGTTCTTTGCATCAGGGGCCAAAGTATTGGAGCTTCAGCTTCAGCATCAGTCCTTCCAATGAATATTCAGGGTTGATGTCTTTTAGGATTGACTGGTTTGATCTCCTTGCAGTCCAAGGGACTCTCAATAGTTTTCTCCAGTGCCACAATTCAAAAACACCAATTCTTTGGTGCTCAGCCTTCTTTATGGTCCAACTCTCACACTTGTATATGACTACTGGAAAAACCACAGCTTTGACTATACAGACCTTTGTTGGCAAAGTGATGTCTCTGCTTTTTAATATGTTGTCTAGGTTTGTCACAGCTTTTCTTCCAAGGAGTAAGTGTCTTTTAATTTCATGGCTGCAGTTACCATATGCAGTGATTGTTTAAATGCCATATTTCCCCCCATATTTTTAAACTTTCAACCTTTCTGTATCCTTTTCTAATAGATATGTCTATTGTTTAAGCATGTAGTGTGTGTATGTACCTGTGTGAATTCAGTCTAACAATCTTAACTATTAACTGAAACATTTAGTCAATTTGCATTTAATGTAATTTAATGTGCATACATTCATCTTTTCAATGTTCTGTCTCTTAATACCAGTTCTTCTGTGTTCCCTTATATTGTTTTTCCTCTGTTGGACTAGTTACATTAAAAAAAAAATCATTCAGTTCTCACTCCCATTAGTTTCAAAATTATACCATTAAAAAATTCTTTTTATGGTTACCATAGAGATTATAACATGACTCTTAATTTATCAAAGTCTAATATTAATCTTTACCTTTCTCTTTCTCCCAGATAATGCAAAGACCTTGCTGCTGTGCTATGCTCAGTTGTGTCTGACTCTTTCTGACTCCATGGACTATAGCCAGCTAGGCTTCTCTGTCCATGGAATTTTCCAGGCAAGGATGCTGACGTGGGTTGCCATTCCCTTCTCCAGGGCATCCTCCTGACCCAGGGATGGAACCTACAGGTGGATTCTTTACCACTGTGCCACTTGGGAACAGTTAAATCCACTTAATTCCCTCCAGCTCATGTGCTATTGTGTCATTAATTTTTTTTCTGGTTAAAAAAATTAAATTTACCATTTCAGGACTTCCCTGGCAGTCCAGTGACTAAGAGTTCAAGCTTCCATTGGAAGGAGCATGGGTTCCATCCTGGTTGGGGAACTAAGACCCCAGAAGCCACATGGGGCAGCCAAAAAACAAACAAAAAACCCCTGTGCACTGGCAAATGCCTATGAATAGAAGAGGTCCTGGTTCACTTGTGTTCTGACCACGCAATACCCTAACCACTAGTCCCCCACTTTCCCCCACCACACACTTGGCACAAGCTACCATCATCTGTCTCCTGGACTTAACTGGTCTCCCTGCTTCACAAGGGCTTCCCTGGTGGCTCAGTGGGTAAAGCGTCTGCCTGCACTGTGGGAGAGCTGTGTTCGATCCTTGGCTTGGGAAGATCCCCTGGAAAAGGAAATGGCAACCCACCCCAGTATTCTCGCCTGGAGAATCCCATGGACAGAGGAGCCTGGTGGGCTACAGTCCATGGGATCACAAGAGTTGGACACAACTGAGTGACTAACACTTTCACTTTCTTTCTGCTTCTAAAACTCTGTAACTCAAGTTGGGACTTGAACTCATGGTCTTTCAACTGAAATCACATACCATATCTTAGGACTTGATGAAGTTCAGGTCCTTGATGTCTCATCACAGAAAAAATTCAGTGAGAGACAAAGTTGATAGGGATAGAGTAAAGGGACAAAGAAGATGATTAAATAGTTTATCATATTAGGGGACTGTAAGTAGAAAAAATATGGGAGACCTCTGTAAGTTAACGATTTCCCAAGAGAGCAGGTTTGCTTAATCACAAAAACAAGCAGGCTTGTTTAGCAACAAAACTATGTAACAGAAGCATGAAACATGTGTCACACAATAGAATGATGGTGACATGAGCCCCACTTCCTGCCCAGTGAGCTCAATAAGTTAATGGTCCCTAGGACACGCTCTCTGCACACATAAAAACAATAATTTGTGGACTTAGCTTGAACATGTAGGGACAAGAAAACTCCTCTGCCCAACCTGGAGGAGGAACTGATGATGGAAGCATGACATCTACTCAAGAAAGACAAGGAAGCTCTTTTCCCCCTTCCCACTTTTCCTTTGATTATAAAACTGTAGCTCAGTAAGTTCTTGGGGCATGACATTTCTTGTCAACTTGCTTGTAAACCTCACAAATTTCCTATTCTAGTAAATTATTTCTTATCTATCACTTTGCCTCTCACTGAATTCTTTCTACACTGACACATATAGGACTATGGTACTGGAGCTCTTGATAGCCCCCAAAACAAAACCAAATGTTTTCAAAGTTACAGATAAAAGTGAATTTATTTAGAGAGAAACACACGCTACAGATAGTGTGGGCCATCGCAGAAGGCAAGAGCCACCCCAGGGTATGGAAGCTGACTAAGCCAACTCATTAGAAAAGACCCTGATGCTGGGAAAGATTGAAGGCAGGAGGAGAAAGGGATGACAGAGAATGAGATATTTGGTTGGATGGCATCACCGACTCAATGGATGTGAGTTTGAGCAATTTCTGGGAGATGGTGAAGGACAGGAAAGCCTGGCATGCTGCAGTTCATGGGGTCAAAAAGTGTTGGACATGACTGAGTGACTGAATAACAACCCCAGGGTATGTAGTTGTCAGTTTTTATGAGTGAGTGAAATCGCTCAGTGGTGTCCAACTCTGCGACCCCATGGACTGTAGCCTACCAGGCTCCTCCGTCCATGGGATTTTCCAGGCAAGAATACTGGAGTGGGTTGCCATTTCCTTCCCCAGGAGATCTTCCGGACCCAGGGACTGAACCCAGGTCTCCCGCATTGTAGGCTGACGCTTTACCGTCTGAGCTACCAGGGAAGTCAGTTTTTATAGGGGTGGGTAATTTCATTGGCTAATGAGTGAGACCGATATTCCAGTTATTTTGGGGAAGGGGTGGGGATTTCCAGGAATTGGGCCACCACCCACTTGTTGACCTTTTATGGTTGGCCTGTGGGTGTGTCATTTAGAGTGCTAATGTGTTACAATGAGCATATACTGAGGATCAAGGTTTAGTGGAAGTCTCCTCTGCCATCTTGGGCCTAGTTGGTTCTAACCATTTATGTCATGTCCTATGGCTATGTCATTCTTTATTTTTTAAAAAAAATTATTTTATTTATTTATTTTTGGCTGTGCTGGGTCTTCTTTGTTGCATGAAGGCTTTCTCTTGTTATGGCAGGTGGGTGCTGCTCTCTGGTTGTGGTGCTCCGGCCTCTCACGACAGCGGTTTCTCCTGTTGCAGAGCACTAGCTCTCCTCCTTGCAGGTCTCAGTAGTTGTGGCATGCGGGCTTAGTTGCCCTAAGGCATGTGGAATCTTCCCAGACCAGGGATTGAACCTGTGTCCCCTGCACTGTCAGGTGGACTCTTAGCCACTGCACCACCAGGGAAGTCCCAAGTCATTCTTTTAAAGGTTGCCCCCTTCCCTATTTAATTTCCACCTTTGCCCCCTCATAGTAATGACAGTGATCCTTTAAAGGAATAAATCAGGCTTGACATTTCTTTATTTAAAACCTCCCAGTGCTTTGAAGCCCACTCAGAATAAAATTCAAAGTCCTTCCCATGACCTACAAGGACTTACATAACCTGAACCCTGGTTACCTCTCAGATCTTATCGCCTGCACTTCAGAAACACTGGTTTCCTTGCTGTTCCTCAAACAAGCCAATCATGCTTGAGCCTTGGGGTTGTGTACTTACTTACTGCCTGTAATGCTCTTTACCCTGATATTCACATGGCTGGTCCTTTTACCTCCTTTACAGTGGTTCTGTTCAAGTTTCACCTATCAGAAAGGCCCTCTCTGACCATTCTACATAAAATATCTTTCCTTTCCCTTTAGTCTCTATCCTCCTATCTGGCTTTATTTTCTTTTAGGACTTGTTGCCAATTGTTATATATTTATTTGTTTTTTAACATATTCTTTCCTCTCCCACTAGATTGTAAGCTCCATGAAAACAGGGACTTCTTAAATTTATTTTTTATGTCCAATATCTTAGACAGTGCCTTGCACACCATAGGTGCCCAATAAATACTATGTTAATGAAGAGACTATAAAACCTACATAAAGGAAACTAAGTTTTTTCCAGAGAGACATCAAAGTGAAACCATTTACGACAGATTGGGACTTGAACCCATGTGCTGGGACTTGAACCCAGCCAAAATCCAGTTTGGGACTCAAATCCATGTGGCTAGGACTTGAACCCAGCCAAAACCCACAGTACCTGCTTTCAGGACCTAATGAAGCTCAGGTTCTTGATCTCTCATCACAGAAAGAATTCAGTGAGAGACAAAGTGATAGGTAAGAGGTGGATTTATTCAGATACAGAGAGATGCACACTCCAGAGACAGAGTGTGGCCATCGCAGAGGGCGAGTGTGGTCCCGAAATTTGGCATGGTTAGTTTTTATAGGCTGGGTAATTTCATATGCTAATGAGTGGGAAGATTATTCCAACTATTTTTGGGAAAGGGCGGAGACTTCCAGGATTTGGGCCACTGCCCAGTCCTTGGTCTTTTAACAGTGCCTTGGAACTGTCATGGCACCTCTGGGTGTGTCATTTCACTTGCTGATTGAGGATCAAGTTCTAGTCTTGTCTGCCAACTTGGTCCCATTTGATTCGAATCAGTTTATGTTGTGTTCTTGGGCTATGTCATTCTTTCAAAAGTTGTGTCCTGCTTCTTTCCCTCCTGTTACATTCCTGCCTCAGAGATTTAACTCCCAGATTCTTATGGGAAGCAGAAGGGTGAAGATCCATCTTCTGTAATTGCTTCAAGGCTGAGTAGGGGCGACAACCCTGACTCAGTTCAGTTTATTCAGTTTACTCAAACTCATGTCCATTGAGTCGGTGATGCCATCCAACCATCTCATCACATGACTACTGGAAAAACCATAGCTTTGACTAGACAGACCTCTGTTGGCAAAGTAATGTCTTTGCTTTTTAATATGCTGTCTAACTTGGTCATAACTTTCCTTCCAAGGAGTAGCGTCTTTTAATTTCATGGCTGCAGTCACCATCTGCAGTGATTTTGGAGCCCCCCCAAATAAAATCAGCCACTATTTCCCCATCTATTTGCCATGAAGTGATGGGACCAGATGCCATGCTCTTCGTTTTCTGAATGTTGAGCTTTAAGCCAACTTCTTCACTCTCCTCTTTCACTTTCATCAAGAGGCTTTTAAGTTCCTTTTCACTTTCTGCCATAAGTGTGGTGTCATCTGCATATCTGAGGTTATTGATATTTCTCCCAGCAATCTTGATTCCAGCTTGTGCTTCATCCAGCCCAGCGTTTCTCATGATGTACTCTGCATAGAAGTTAAATAAGCAGGGTGACAATAAACAGCCTTGATGTACTCCTTTTCCTATTTGGAACCAGTCTATTGTTCCATGTCCAGTTCTAACTGTTGCTTCCTGACCTGCATACAGATTTCTCAAGAGGCAGGTCAGGTGGTCTGGTATTCCCATCTCTTTCAGAATTTTCCACAGTTTATTGTGATCCACACAGTCAAAGGCTTTGGCATAGTCAATGAAGCAGAAATAGATGTTTTTCTAGAATTCTCTCGCTTTTCGATGATCCAGCAGATGTTGGCAATTTGATCTCTGGTTCCTCTGCCTTTTCTAAAACCAGCTTGAACATCTGGAAGTTCACAGTTTATGTATTATTGAAGCCTGGTTTGGAGAATTTTGAGCATTACTTTATTAACGTGTGAGATGAGTGCAATTGTGCGGTAGTTTGAACATTCTTTGGCATTGCCTTTCTTTGAGATTGGAATGAAAACTGGCCTTTTCCATTCCTGTGCCCACTGCTGCGTTTTCCAAATTTGCTGGCATATTGAGTGCATCACTTTCACAGCATCATCTGACCCTGCTTATCAGGGAGTAAAAATCTCTGGATACCTGATCTAGAGGCCCCAGGGGCCAGGCAGCTCCTTGTTTTAGTCCACACGGGATGAAATCCCTACATAGCCATCATCTTGATGTAGAACTGTTGTAACTGGTTCCTTAGTCCTCCTATGTATCTTCTTGATGATGAGGCATTTTTGTACCAATACCAGTGTACAGAAATATCTATAAATGACAAAAGACTAAAAAAGTATGGTCAAGTATTTGATTACAGTGTAGGATAAAGTTTGGTTACAATAACCAGAATTACAACTAATCACATTTAGCATAACATACCAAATAACCCTAGTTAAATATTTCTCTTTGAGATATCTCAGGAGCCCTCTAACATTCCAAAGTTAGTTTTTAGTCAGATAAGATCATAAGTCACTGGAAGATAATACTTATTCCCTAACCTAAAGATTTTTTTCCCTAAAGAGCTTGAAAGCAAATGCAAATCACTCACAGGCTAAGAAACTCATCTCAATCTGTTTGTCAAAAGCAGCATTTCAAGAATACTGTGGAAGGAGAAACCAAATCCAGTCTTGTCTTAATCTGTTCCTAACAAAATCCAGGTGAATTCTCTACCAGGTGAGGCACAAGGGAAGCCCTAAGATTTAAGGCCTTTAGATTAAAGGGACTAGATCTGATAGATAGAGTGCCTGATGAACTATGGATGGAAGTTTGTGACATTGTACAGGAGACAGGGATCAAGACCATCTCCAAGAAAAAGAAATGCAAAAAGGCAAGATGGCTGTCTGGGGAGGCCTTACAAATAGCTGTGAAAAGAAGAGAATCCAAAAGCAAAGGAGAAAAGGAAAGATATACCCATTTGAATGTAGAGTTTCAAAGAATAGCAAGGAGAGATAAGAAAGCCTTCCTCAGTGATCAGTGCAAAGAAATAGAGGAAAAGAACAGAATGGGAAAGACTAGAGATCTCTTCAAGAAAAACAGAGATACCAAGGGAACATTTCATGCAAAGATGGGCTCGATAAAGGACACAAATGGTCTGGACCTAACAGAAGCAGAAGATATTAAGAAGAGGTGGCAAGAATACACAGAAGAACTGTACAAAAAAGATCTTCATGACCCAGATAATCACGATGGTGTGATCACTCACCTAGAGCCAGACATCCTGGAATGTGAAGTCAAGTGGGCCTTAGGAAGCATCACTGTGAACAAAGCTAGTGGAGGTGATGGCATTCCAGTTGAGCTATTTCAAATCCTGAAAGATGATGCTGTGAAAGTGCTGCAGTCAATATGCCAGCAAATTTGGAAAACTCAGCAGTGGCCACAGGACTGGAAAAGGTCAGTTTTCATTCCAATCCCAAAGAAAGGCAATGCAAAGAAAGCTCAAACTACTGCACAATTGCACTCATCTCACACGCTAGTAAAGTAATGCTCAAAATTCTCCAAACCAGGCTTCAGCAATATGTGAACTGTAAATTTCCAGATGTTCAAGCTGGTTTTAGAAAAGGCAGAGGAACCAGAGATCAAATTGCCGACATCCTCTGGATCATCGAAAAAGCAAGAGAGTTCTCGTAAAACATCTATTTCTGCTTTATTGACTATGCCAAAGCCTTTGACTGTGTGGATCACAATAAACTGTGGAAAATTCTGAAAGAGATGGGAATACCAGACCACCTGACCTGCCTCTTGAGAAATCTGTATGCAGGTCAAGAAGCAATCATTAGAACCAGACACAGAACAATGGACTGGTTCCAGTTTGGGAAAGGAGCACATCAAGTCTCTATATTGTCACCCTGCTTATTTAACTTCTATGCAGAGTACATCATGAGAAACACTGGGCTGGATGAAGCACAAGCTGGAATCAAGATTGCTGGGAGAAATATCAATAACCTCAGATATGCAGATGATACCACCTTTATGGCAGAAAGCAAAGAACTAAAGAGCCTCGTGATGAAAGTGCAAGAGGAGGGTGAAAAAGTTGGCTTAAAGCTCAACATTCAGAAAACTAAGATCATGGCATCTGGTCCCACCACTTCATGGCAAATATATGGGGAAACAGTGGAAACAGTGGCTGACTTTATTTGGGGGGCCTCCAAAATCACTGCAGACAGTGACTGCAGCCATGAAATTAAAAGACACTTACTCCTTGGAAGGAAAGTTATGACCAACTTAGCAGCATATTAAAAAGCAGAGACATTACTTTGCCAACAGAGGTCTGTCTAGTCAAAGCTATGGTTTTTCCAGTAGTCATGCATGGGTGTAAGAGTTGGACTATAAAGAAAGCTGAGCACCGAAGAATTGATGCTTTTGAACTGTGGTGTTGGAGAAAACTCTTGAGAGTCCCTTGGACTGCAAGGAAACCGAACCAGTCCATCCTAAAGGAAATCAGTCCTGACTATTCATTGCAAGGACTGATGCTGAAGCTGAAACTCCAATACTTTGGCCACCTGATGCGAAGAGCTGACTTATTTGAAAAGACCCTGATGCCGGGAAAGATTGAAGGCAGGAGGAGAAGGGGACGACAGAGGACGAGATGGTTGGATGGCATCACTGACTCAGTGGATATGAGTTTGGGTAAATTCTGGGATTTCGTGATAGACAGGGAGGCCTGGTGTGCTGCAGTCCATTGAGTCGCAAAGAGTTGGACAAGACTGAGCGACTGAACTGAACTGAACAAAATCCATTTACCCAACTAAATTTAATCCAGTCTTAGAAAATCTTGATCATGTGTAACTCTTTGCCTGTAGTAATCACACCAAAAAGCTTAAACCACTTTCAATTTTTTCCTGAACATTTTTCAGATAACATGAGCCTGAAACTCATTCTGGCCAGATTATTTTGTATTTTTGACTATTTGTATGAGTATTTAATTTCCTTTAAGTCAATTAAATGAAGTTCTTTTATGAATTAACTTTTGGCAATATCACACATCTATAACACACATATAGACACATATGAACACACAAACACAGAGACCTCATAATTCCTGTTCCATAATTCCAGCCATGATCTCTTGAACCCAAACCATTTTTCTAAAATAATACCTAAATCTAGGAGAGGTTCATTATCATTTTCTATATATTGAAGTAATCTTAGAGGTGGGATTATCTTTTTAATCAAGTTCTCTGTTACTCCTAACACCTTTCCTTCCATATGGGAATAGCCTCTGCCCATCCAGTGAATGTGTCTACATTTACTAATAAATATATGTATCCTCTGGACTTGGGTACCTGAGTAAAATTAATGTGCCAGTTCTCCGTTGTTTCTTTGGTGTTGAATGGGTCTAAATAATGGAGAAGGGGGTGGCATTGTTCCAGGATTATTTTGTAAACATGTGTCACATGATTTCGTAATCTGAGCCACCACCATTTTCATTTCTTTACCCACAAGCAATCTTTGTAGTAAATTCCAAAGAGCTATCCAAAGAGCTTCACACTCATAGTGGGTAGTTTCATATAAAGCCTTGATTACTTTCCATTGCTGAGCTTGTGGAATCATAATCTTTTCATCTAACATATGTCATCCCCTTAGGCTTATTAACCCCCTATTTTTAGCCCAGTTTTCTTTCTTGGTATAGCCAAGGAAGTTGTGGAATTTCCTCTATCAAGCCTAGGACTTTTAAAACTGCCTGCGGTATGTCAGCTGCTTTCTTTGCTTCTTGGTCAGCTCGGTGATTTCCCTTTCCAATTTCAGACCTGGGAATCTGAGACTGATGTCCCCTACAGTGAACAACAGCTATTTCTTGAGGATCTTGTAGAGTAACCACTGGCTGGACATCTTTAACCAGACCTGGAACCTTGATATTCCGCATTCCAGGGCCTATTAAGTCTTCCATTTCAACTTCAGATTCAATCTGTCCCTTTCTGTTTTCTGTTAAAATCATTTGGCGATGAGGGTGGTTCCTTTCCCCTTCCAGAAACAGAGTGGCCCCTAACTTAGTTAATAAATCTCTTGCCATTAAAGGGATGGGGCAATCAGGCACAAACAGAACTGAGTGTAAAAACAACTGACCATTAGCATTTCACAAAAGAGGCTCCAGAAAATTGTGTCCTTGTTTCTTTCCTGACAACCCCATTACATATTCCTTATGATTGCTAAGGTTTCCAATCCTTTGGGTTAAGACTGAGAGGGTTGCACCAGTGTCTATAAGAAATTCTACCAAGCGGCCGGCCACATCAATGATCACCTGAGGCTGGATATTAGTTATGTAGACAGTATCTCTAGGCAGAGCCACTTTTGGCCTTGGGTCCCATCAGTCTTCTGATTGCAAAACCATCAATGTTTCAGGGGCTCCTGTCGTCGCTCTCTGGTGTCTGGGGCATTCCCTCTCCCTACGCCCTGGCTGCTCGCAAAGGACACATTGACCGTGGTCCTTCCTCCAGTGCCCCTTTGTCTACACAGGATACACCAGCCTTGTATGGGTACCCATGGACCTTGTGGTCTGCCAGAACCAGATTGGTCCAGAAAGGGCAGCCTCCTCGCTGGTGGTCTTTGAGCAGACAAAGCCATTGCAATCATTTGGGTCTCTTGCATATTTCTCTGGGTACGTTCAGCCTTTTCAGCCATATCCCTATTATTGAAAACCAAATAAGCCAACTGGAGCAAATCATTCATTGGAGTCTGAGGACCAGCAGTTGCTTTCTGAATTTTGTGCCTGATATCTGGGGCAGACCGGGCTATGAAATGCATAGCCAAAAGGGCCCATCCTAAAAGTCTCCACTAATCTCCTTTGGAAGACTTCAGGATTTTCATCCTGTCCCTGTTGGACCTCTTTCACTTTTTCGTAATTAACAGGTTTTACTGTAAGCTTCTTCACACCCTCTATTAAACAGTTAATCATATGATCCAGTCTATCTAGAATTTAGCTGGTAATTCCATTGTGGGGTTTGCCTCAGTGACAGTCCTTCCCCACCTGGTGCACGGCATGGTCCTGTCATGGGCTGCCAGTTGGTCTGCAAGGGCTCTGGCTGCCAGTATTATACCCTGCTTTTCCTCTGGGGTGCAGCAATGGGATAGTAAAATCTGTAAGTCCTCCCAGTGAGATCTTTTGATCTCACTAGTCGGGTAAATACTTTTGTAAAACGTTCAGGATCCTCAGAAAAACTTCCCAACCTGTCCTCTGCCAAACTTAGATCAGACATTGAGAAAGGTACATAGACTCTTATTGTTCCTTGATTTCCATCAGGAACTTCTCTCAGAGGCAAAACTGCAGGGGCAGCTGGTTGGTAACTTATATCACTGATAGTACTAGCTGAGCTAAGGATGGGCCCCTTGGGTAACTCAGGGTACAAAGAGATTCCTGAATATGGGTGGGGCCTCTTTTCATCCCAAAGCTGTGTCTTCCCCTGAGGCAATGGTTCCTCCCAGTAGGGGAAGAGTAGCTCTGGCTCCTCCTTGTAAAGGATTTCACCTTTGAAAGTAAAGTGAAAGGGAAAGTCGCTCAGTCATGTCCGACTCTTTGCAACCCCGAATTCTCCAGGCTAGAATACTGGAGTGGGTAGCCTTTCCCTTCTCCAGGGGATCTTCCCAACCCAGGGACTGAACCCAGGTCTCCTGCATTGCAGGCGGATTCTTTACCAGGTGAGCCACTTTGGATGGCCCTAAAGGGTAAATCAGTTAAAACATCTATCTTTGTATCCTTACTAGAATTATCCCTCTGAGCTACACACACCTTAAGTCCCTTGTGGGTCTCATTGTCTATATACAAGGACATGAAAATTTGAATATATAGAAGCTCACTCCATTTTTTTCTTTGGTTTTCTTTTTTACTTTTTTTTAATATAAATTTATTTATTTTAATTGGAGGCTAATTACTTTACAATATAAGTCTACCTGCAATATAGTGTCATAACTCAGGGACTCATTTAGTGGCCACTTTTCTTGGCTTTCTAGCTCACATTGTGGGCAAACATGATTACATAGCTTCACAAGTTTCTTTGGTTTTAATCCCAGTAGTCCAAATCTTTCCCAATCCTGTAGGATAAGACCCAGGGGGTATTGGTTGGGATTGATGCCACCTGACCCATTTCAGACCCAAACCTGAGATGATGTCTCTAACTCCTGTTCTATCCAAAATTTTACCCTTAAGTCAAAATCTACCATACAATTTGGTCAAGATTTGCACTTACGATTTTAGATGCTATCCCTTCCAAGGGAGTCTCCCAACCAGTTGTTAGTGCCCAGAAGTTGTCACAAAGAAACAGCGCGAAGACTTCCCCCATGGTGTTGACGATGAGGTGGAGATGGTTTAGCTATAAGTTGGGAATAAAGGGCCAACACTTGTAAGGGTTAGAGAGAAGGGAATAGAAGCAATTTTTCTGGGGTTAACAGAAGGAAGAGAGTGGAAACGAACAAGAAGAAAAAAATGTAGGAGAAAAACCTTAGGGTCAAAGAAAACAGTATAATTTTGTCCTGGACCTGCTGTTGAACATGCATAAGCATACAGGATTGACCTGCCAGTCACAAATGAGCAGACGACAGCAGAGCATTTTCCTCAGTATACCTAGCTCACGGTGTCCCAGGGATCTCTTTAGGACCAAGACCTGACTCTAAACCTTTTCTTACCTTATCACTGGCCCTTCATGGTCACCAGCTGAAACCATTTACCACAGATTAGGACTATTCTGCTAGCCTTAATCTCTGGTTGTCACTCATTGTCCCCTGTTTGGTTTTTAGCTCTTCCATTACCTGCATAATCCATTCCCTGCATTTTTATATTCCCTGTTTGGTTTTTTTCAGCTGTGCCACATGGCTTGTGAGATCTTCTTTCCCTGACCAGGGATTGAACTTGGGCCACCTCAGTGAAAGAATTGAGTCTTACCCATTGGACCACTACAAAATTTCCATTCCTTCTATTTTATTTAATTATTACAAAATTGGAGGATAATTGCTTTACAATGTTGTATTTGTTTCTGCTGTAGAACAATGTGAATCAGCTACAGGTATACATATATCCCCTCCCTCTTGAACCTCCCTCCCACACACCCCTCCCACCCTCTGTGCTACACAGCAGCTTCCACGAGCTATTTATTTTACACATGGTAGTATATATATACCGTTCATGGGGTTCTCAAGGCACAAATACTGAAGTGGTTTGCCATTCCCTTCTCCAGTATGTATATGTCAATGCTACTCTCTCAATTTGCCCCCATTTCCTGTATTTTAAATACTCAGAGCAGTTTCTATTTTCTGGTGAGACTCTGACTGATACATCAACAAAGAAAAACAAACTAGGATTGGGCTTTTCATCTAGGACTCAGAAAGCTAGAAAACACTGGAATACCATCTACAGAATGCTGGGAAAAGAGAACCGTTAGCTAAAAATGCTATACCCAGCTGTGACAGGCTGCTTCTAAAAGGGCTCCCAATTGAGCCTCACCTCCTGGTATTTTTTCCCTTATCTAATTTCCTCCCCTTGGGTGTGTGTTGGCCCTAACGACTTGTTTATAATGAATAGACTATGGCAGAAGTGATGGGATGTCACTTTCATAATGAGGGTGTGAAAGAGTGTGGCTTCTGTTTTGCTTACATTCTCTCTCTGACTGTTCTTGTCTTCTGATGTAGAGAGCCACCTGGCAAGGACCCGAGGCCCTCAGTCCAACAGCCAACAAAGAACCGAATCCTGCCAACAACCATGTGAGTGAGCTTGGAGTGGATCCTGTTCCAGCTGAGCCTTGAGACGAGGCTGCAACCCCCACTGACACTGACTGCAGCCTGTCAGAGACGCTGAGGGGACACCTTGATTGCAATCTCCTGAGAGAGTCTGTGCCAGATGACACCCGTTGGACCATGCCTGTAATCCTGACCCACAGAGACTGTGAGATCATCAATGTGTGTTGCCACTACATGTTATTTTTCAAAAAGTGGAATTCAAGACTGAAAGCGATAAACAAGATAAACGGAAGCATACACCATTCAATCCTCGATGAAAAGGTGAACCATTAACCTTTTTGTATTAAATTATTACAGTGGCTTAAGATTGAAAACACCCCGTGCACCACAAGGACTGAGCCTGTGCTCTAGAACCCAGGAGCTGAAACTACTGAGCCCATGTGCCCACACACTCTAGGGCCTGTGCTCCACAACAAGAGAAGACACCACAAAGGAGAAGCCCCGAGCACCACAACTAGAGAGTTGCCCCCACTCACTGAGTGCCCCCACTACTAGACAGTCACCCCCATTCACTGCAACCAGAGAAAAGCCAGTGCAGCAACGAAGACCCAGCACAGCCAAAAACAAATATTTAAAATAACAAGTTTAAATGATATTAAAATAAATAAATTTAAATAAATAAACAACATTACATTTAAAAGATTTAAGCAAAAACTCTAAGAAACACAGGAAGATTTTGATTAAAAAAAACATAGCCATAATGGGAGATTATTATATATACTTCTTCCAGAATTTAAACGATCAAGTAGACAAAAAAAACTAGAGAATACATGATCTGATCAATTTAACCAACAAGCAACAATGTATAATCTTATATATGTCCCTATGCATTTAAAAATGTAAATTATTTTCTAATGTCCTTCAATTGTGTGCTTCATCACAGAGGAAAAACTTCATAAATTTAAGAGATTTTAGAGGCTACACTTTCTCATTATAACCCAGTAAAATTAGAAATACATAAAAGGTAGCCAAAATATCTTTACTACTTGGAAACATTAATTTAGTCCTGCTACTGCTGCTAAGTCACTTCAGTCATGTCCGACTCTGTGCAACCCCATACACGGTAGCCCACTAGGCTCCCCCGTCCCCGGGATTCTCTAGACAAGAACATTTGAGTGGGTTGCCATTTCCTTCTCCAATGCATTAAAGTGAAAAGTGAACGTGAAGTCGCTCAGTCGTGTCCGACTCTTTGCAGCCCCATGGACTGCAGCCTTCTAGGTTCCTCCATCCATGGGATTTTCCAGGCAAGAGTACTGGAGTGGGGTGCCATTGCCTTCTCCGAATTTAGTCCTAGGTTAAGAGAAAATCAAAATGGAAGTGATATAATCTTTAGGAACTAACAAAAAGATGAATGTTTTATATCAAAAGCTATGGGATCACTTAAAGCTTTATTCAGAAGAAGAAAATTTATAGCTCTAAGTCAGGAATCACAAATATGTTCAGGGCCTAGGTTGGTGATGTAAATGTAGGAAGTGGCTAGATGTAAAAACAGAGATGGGTCCTGTGGAGAGTTAAAAGGTACAGCTCAGTTCAATTCAGTCGCTCAGTCATGTCTGACTCCCTGTGACCCCATGAACTGCAGCACGCCAGGCCTCCCTGTCCATCACCAACTCCCAGAGTTCACTCAGACTCATGTCCATTGAGCCGGTACATGACTGCCCTAAAAGCCCTGAAGTCCACCATTTTACATGCTTTTAGTATTAAAAAAAAAGGAAAATATGTAAAATAAGTAACCTATTAATACTAAGAACACAGCTGCAAAGCTATAAAATTACTAAAAGAAAATATAAGCAGGAATTAATAAGGATAAAACTCAAATTAGTGCAACAGAAAATTGTCTCAGGTTGAGTTCTCTGGGAAACAGATGCTGAGGAATTAAGGGTCCAAAATCTTTATTGAGGAGTAACATCTGTGAAGACAAAGTCCCTGCCAGCCCACTGGGGAGCTCCATAGCAAAGACTACCCATTAGAAAGTTCTTCTTTGGGCAGAAAAGGCTCTGCCCAGTGGGAGAAATATCAACACCCTCAGATATACAGATGATAGCACTCTAAAGGCAGAAAGTGAAAAGGAATTAAAGAGCCTCTTGATGAGGGTGAAAGAGGAGAGTGAAAAAGCTGGCTTAAAACTCAACATTCAAAAAACAAGATCATGGCATCTGGTCCCATCCTTTCATGGCAAATATTTGGGGGAAAGTTGGAAATGGGGGACAGATTTTATTTTCTTGGGCTCCAAAATCACTGTGGATGGTGACTGCATGAAATTAAAAGACACTTGCTCCTTGCGGAAAAAAAAAAAAACTATAATAAACCTAGACAGCATATTAAAAATCAGAGACATCATTTTACCAACAAAGGTCTGTATAGTCAGTCAAAGCTATGGTTTTTCCAGTAGTCATATACAGATGTGAGAGTTGGACCATAAAGAAGGCTGAGTGCTGAAGAATGGATGCTTTTAAACTGTGGTGTTGGAGAAGATTCTTGAGAGTCCCTTGGACTGCAAGGAGATCAAACCAGTCCATCCTAAAGGAAATCAGTCCTGAATATTCATTGGAAGGACTGATGCTGAAGCTGAAGCTCCAATACTTTGGCCATCTGATGCGAAGAGCCGACTTATTGGAAAAGACTCTGATGATGGGAAAGATTGAAGGCAGGAGGACAAGGGGATGACAGATGATGAGATGGTTGGATGGCATCACTGACTCAATGAACATGAGTCTGAAGAAACTCCAGGAGATAGTGAAGGACAGGGAAGCCTGGGGTGCTGCAGTCCATGGAGTCGCAAAGAGTTGGAGGACATGCCTGAGTGACTGAACAACAAGAACAGTGCCACCACACTGCCAGGTCATCAGCTTTGGGCATCCAGAGAGGAGTTTGACCCTCAGCTCAAAATCTGAGGTGAATTCTGCAGACACTAACAGCTATTAGCACTCCTTGCACTTGGACCATTACTCCTTTCTTAAAGTGGGATCTGAGCTGCGCCTCCCTATGTCTGCCACAAAACCTACAAAAATGGTATTAAAAAAAATTCCTCATGGACTTCTCTTGCGGCTCAGTGGTGAAAAGTCCACCTGCCAGTGTAGGAGACGTGGATTTGATCCCCGTTCTGGGAAGATTCCACATGCAGCAGAACCAGCTAAGCCCAGGTGCCACAACTATTGAGCCCACGCTCTAGAACCCACCCTCTGCAACAAGAGAAGCCACTACAATGATAAGCCCTAGCACTGCAACTAGAGAGTAGCCCTGCTCTCCACAACTAGAGAAAATCTCGTGTAGCAGTGAAGACACAGTACAGCTAAAAAATAAATTAAAAAATTTTTAAAGCCTCATAAAATCCCAAATCAAAAGCTGGATTTAAAAAATTAATTAAAGCTTCCACTTCTTTCTCTGTGTGCGCAGTTTGCAAAACTGTTCTTCAGTGGACTATGCATGCACAAATCTGGAAATAGTGGACTTTTATAATTTGTTAAATGATATATCAGGCAAAAACAAGCATTCAAAGAACTGTCTTCCATGGTGGGGCCTTTAAATTCCTCATCTTTTAAAGTCAAACTTTTTTTAAAATTATTTTTTAGTTTATATTGGAGAATAGTTGGTTTACAATGTTGTGTTAGTTTCAGGTGCTTAGCAAAGTTGTTTCACTTATGCAGATACCTATCTGCATTCTTTTACAGATTCTTTTCACACATAGATTATTACAGAATACTGAGTAGAGTTCCTTGTGTTATACAGTAGGTCTTATTAGTTATCTATTTTACATATAGTAGTGTGTATGTGTTAATCCCAATCTCCTACTTTATCCCTCCCTTCTAAAGTTAAACTTGAGATGCCAGCCTTCCTTCTACCGCCCTGCAAATAAGGAAGCACTTTTTCATGACTTGAAATTAAGAGAGGGCTATTCCTACCAGAAAATAAAAGAGGAATATTCTGTTTGAAGCTTCAGTGTCCCCTGAAGATTCAGAGCTCCAGCTGCCCAACTCACTATTTCCTGCCAGTTTCTACACTGATTTGACTGGGCATTATTCAAACAGGAAAGCTCCCAGTCATTCCAATTTTCTGGAGTTTTGTGATAACATTTAATAACAGCAGGTGAGGTATATTACATGTATTGTATTAAGGAATTTCCTCAAGGAATTGCTAAAGTATATGGGTCCAACTGTTCTATTAGTGCTCCTACACGTTTCATCTAGATTAGATTCCCGATAGTCAATGGATCCATAATTGCCCTCAGAGATTCACAAGAGTAACTGTTCAGAACCTTTGGCATATGACAGAAATAGAAGAAACTGCATTGTTCAGTATGGTGACCACTAGCCAATGTGGCTTTTAAGCACTTGGAATGTGGCTAATTCAATTGGAAATGTGCTGAAAGTATAAATACACACAAGATGTTAAAGACTTGGTATGAAAAAGGAGAAAGAATGTGAAATATCTTGTGACTTGCATATTGATAAATATTGATATATTTTGGATATATTGGAGCAAAGACATTGCGATTCATTTGACCTGTTTCTTTTAACTTTAAGATTTTTTTTTTTTTTTGATGTGGACCATTTTAAAAGTCTTTATTGAATTTGTTAAAATATTGCTTCTATGTTTTGGGTTTTTGGACACTGAGGCATGTGGGATCTTAGCTCTCCAGACAGGGATCAACCCATACAATCCACATTGGAAGGCAAAGTCAACCACTGGACTGCCAAAGAAGTCTGTCTTTTAACTCTCTAAATGTGGCTCCTAGAGCATTTAAAATGGACACTTACGAACTTACTTTGTGACTCCCATTATATTTCTATTGGAACATGCTATGCTAGGTATTTACTGTAGTTTCCTGAATTCCTGGGCTTCTCTGGTTCTCAGTGGTAAAGAACCCGCCTGTGAATGCAGGAAACACAGGTTTCATCCCTGGGTGGGGAAGATCCGCTGGAGAAGGAAATGGCAACCCACTCCAGTATTCTTGTCTGAAAAATCCCATGGACAGAGGAGCCCGGCGGGCTACAGTCCATGGGATTGCAAAGAGCTGAACACGATTTAGCAATCTGAACATAACGAACTTGAAAGTTGCTCAATCTTGTCGGACTCTGCGACCCCATGGACTATATAGTGCATGGAATTCTCCAGGCCGGAATACTGGAGTGGGTAGCCTTTCCTTTCTCCAGGGGATCTTTGCAACCCAGGAATCCAACCCAGGTCTTCCGCATTGCATTGCGGGCAGATTCTTTACCAGTTGGTCCACCAGGGAAGCCCTAAAAACAACCCGCATTCCTATTTTTTTGACTCGTTCCAAGTTCCAGGCAGCACAGGAATGATGGCACTCCCATCTTTACTGCTTGCCATGGCTTTAACAGTATAAGACAAATGTATGCCAATACAGCGCTCATCTTCAGTTCTCCAAAAATCTACCGATTAACAGGGAGGTCCTACAGAGGTGTCCTGTCTCCCTCCACACTGAAAAGTGCAGGGAGACACAGGAGCACATGATGGGAACGCCATAAGCTCGGGCAGCAACAAAACCCGCAGTAAGTCATCCAGTACCAGCTGTGATAATGGCTCCGGCGTGTCTTTTTGTTGACCGACAGGGTGAATGCCAGCCTTCCAGCTGTACATTCGGCTGAGGTCCTGCGGCTGCGTACCACTGGGTACCGCCGCATCACTCGGTCGGATATATGGTGCAGGATGAGGAACCGAGCGCCGGCGGCATCAGGAGGGACCAGGCACCACAAGCCCGGCCCGGGGTGGGGGTTGGCGGGGGCGGGGGGAGGGCTGGGGGGAGGAGGAGAAGGAGGAGGAGGCGGCGACAAAGAAGGAGGGGATAGCATCCGGGGCGGCGATGCCGGAAGATGGGGCTTGCCGCTCCTTCTCCAAACCCGGAAAACCCTGGTTCGGGTCTTAGGAGTTATCTCTCCTTGGCCGGTGTGATGCCACCGAGCCGCCCCTGCCTCTGCCTTCCCTCCGCTCCGAGTGATGCGGGTATCCGGGCTCCACGCCCGCTCAGCTCCCGCCCGCCCGCTCCCTAAAGCCGGTTTCTTTCTTTCTTTTTTTGAAAGAAACAATCAACTCCAGGCTAGCCGGTCTGCGGGCACGAAAGAAGAAAAGGGGGAGGGGAGGGAAGAAGGGGGGGGTAAAATATTATTAACGATAATGTAGACCAAAAAGCAGATAGATATAGAGGGTATTAAAAGACTTTTTAAGGGAATATAGAGTGTGAATATATCAAAAGAATGGTTGATTTCCTGGCAAACCGTAAACTACTAAAACTGACGCAAGAAAGACAACTCAAAGAGAGCACTAATTATAGAAGAGAACGGAAAGTCAGCAGGTCCAGTTAACTCTACAAATAAGTTCTAGCTAACCTTTCAAAGCAAATAATTTAAACGTTATTTTGTCCATTCTAGACCAGTGTTTTTCAAAATATCTGCATGAAGGACTAATTTTTTTTAAAGTTACAATTATCGTGGATAAATACTTTTGTAGAATTCAATAAAAATAACTAGAAAAACGAAATCATAAGCAAAGCAAGTTCAACTTAAAAATTTTAAGCTTCCTCAAAGATAAATTACATTTTACATTTCAAAAAATACAATCAAAACAAATTTAATATAGGGACAAAAAATTTACAAAATCTGAATGCATTATTCATTGATGATCACTGCTTGGATGTCATAGTGATGTCAAATTGCTATAAAAGTTTTTAAACCTTTTCAGTTTCTGTCCTTATCTCATCATGGGCTGGTAACAAACAGTTCAGAGACTGGCAGCAGTCCTAACACCACACAAAAAAAGGAAAATCCCAAATTCATTTTGTAAAGGTAGCATAGCCTTACATATAGTAATATGTTATTAAAATATGATAATATTTGTACAAAATATACACATAGAAATTCCAGATAAAATATTCATAAACCAATCTAGCAGTGTGACAAAAGAATAACACTCTGTGACCAAGTGGTATTTATCTTACAAATATAAAGATAATTCAACATTAGGAAGTCTATCAACTTCTTCATGACATGAAACAATTACAAGAGAAAACATATAGTATTGTGTCAATAGAAACTGAAAATGGATTTAAGAACTCAGCAACCATTCCTAATAAATATTCAAAGTAAAATAGAAATTAAAAGAAACTACTTAAATGTGATCAAGTTTGCTTACCAAAACTCGACAGCCAATATACTAAATGATGAATAAATAAAGTCAGTTTCATTAAAATCATGAATGAGAGAAGGATGCTGTCATCACTATTATTCAGTGTTATTTTGGATGCTATAACCAATATAGTAAAATAAGAAAAATAATATGTGTAGCAGATTGTTAGTGACCTTCAAAAACTATTCTCTTATTTCTTGGAAATACTGTTTTAGCTAAGGACATGACTGAGAGAGTACATTTCCCTGTTTCTCTTGAAGCTAAGTGCAGCCACATGACTGTTTGCACCAGTGGAATATGCTCAGACATAATGAGGTCAGTGTACCCCTCAATTGCTTAAAAGGAACTTATTTACCCTAGACTTGTCTTCCAACCTATTCCACAGAGGCTGGAATATAGAAATAACTGTAACTTTGCTTCAACTGTGCTCATGAGTACAACACCCCAGTAGATGGCAGGGCAATAAGATGAAAGGAACATGGGTCACTAATAACTTGGAGGAGCAAGGGTGTTGCTCCAGCCTGGATTGGTCAATGACTGTGTAAGAAAAAAATTAACTTTCATCTTATTTGTACCACTATATTTCTCTTTCTTCTCTCTCTCTCACAGGTGTGTTTAGATTTTACTCCAGCTAAAACAATAGAAATTCACATTAGAAAAAAAAAAAAAAGATTGGAAATTCCCTGGCTGTCCAGTGGTTAGGACTCCAAGCTTTCACGGCTGAGGGCCCCCCCACCCCCCCAAAAAAAGAGGACGAATTATGCTATTTAGAATTTTATATTCAGAGACTTCCCTGGCTTTGGTGGTTAAGACTTTGCACTTCCAATGCAAGGGGTGAGGGTTTGATATACTATGGAAATTTGTCCTTTGTGATATTAGTTGCAAGTATATTTTACCAGATATTAAAAGTATCATAAAATCTCCATAATTAAAATAGTACAGCATCAGTACAGGAATACAAAGACATCAGTGGAGTATTATTGTCCAGAAACAAAATCCAAATATACAAAGTAAGTTGATAGATAAGAAATCAGCACTTTAATGCAATGATTTGATAAATAGATGTTGGCACAATTGGGTATCCACATGAAATAAAACAGAGCCGTGCCCTTATATCATGCCATGTGTGCATGCTGAGTTGCTTCAGTCATGTCCAACTCTTTTCTACCCTATGGACTGTAGCCCTCCAGGCTCCTCTGTCCATGGAATTCTCCAGGCAAGAATAGTGGACTGGGTTGCCATTTCCTCCTCCAGGGGATCTTCCTGACCCAGGGATCGAACCTTCATCTCCTGCTTGGCAGGCAGATTCTTTACCACGGAGTCACCAGAGAAGTCTGCCAGAGTGTATACACATATTTGTAAATATTTAATATGTAAGTATTCATACCTATATTAAGCTAAACATGAGTTCACACAGGTGTCTCCAAGTCTGCTCCATTACCACTTGAATCATCCTAGCTTCCTCCCGCCATACTGATCTACAAATTTGGATGAACAATTTTACCCAAAGAAATAACAAATATTTGAAGAAAACTTGGAGATTTATTGAGGTGTACGAGAACATTTTGAGGGGTCAAAGTGCCTTTCTAAAATTAGAGACACAAAATCCAGGAGACATTAAAGAAGATAGACATGATTGACTATATATAGATTTTTAAATTTTTTTTATGTTTCCAACATAAAAAATGTCAAATGACACATTCTAAACTTGGAAAAAGTGTTCACAACACACACAATACATATAGGAGTGATATTCCTAATACATCAAGAGTTCTTATAAAAGTCTGATTGAAAAAATAATGAACAAAAGGTGAATAAACAATTCACGAAGAGAAAATTTAAATGGCTATTAATAGTAAATGAAAAGAAGTTTAGCCTCCCTAGTGGTGATGAAAACAATTATAGTAACAATGAGATACTGTTTCCATCCTTTAGATTAAAAATTAAAAGAGTAATAACATTGTACAGGGGTTTTCCAGATGGCTCAGGTGTAAAGAATCTGCCCACCAAGCAGGAGACAGACACAGGTTCGATCCTTGGGTCAGGAAGGAGGAAATGGCAACCCACTCCAGTATTCTTGCCTAGAGAATCCCATGAACAGAGGAGCCTGGGGGGGTACAGTCCATGGCGTGGCAGAAGAGTCAGATACAACTTAGTGACTAAACAACTCTTCCCTGGTAGCTCAGCTGGTAAAGAATCTGCCTGCAATGCAGTATACCCCAGTTCAATTCCTGTGTCAGGAAGATCCCCTGGAGAAGGGATAGGCTACCCACTCCAGTATTCTGGCCTGGAGAATTCCATGGGCTGTATAGTCCATGGGGTTGTAAAGAGTAGGACACAACTGAGCAACTTTCACTTTCACTTTCATGCCACCAAGGACTGGGGAAAAAGTCATTATCAACTTTCCTGGTGGGAATTGAGTTACTGGAACCCTTTTAGAGAGAAATTTGGAGGAAGACTTTAAAAGTAGAAACACACATACTTTTGACCTAGCAATCCTTAATTTTGGAGTTTATCATATCGCATGGATGGAGGAGCCTGGTAGGCTACAGTCCATTGGGTCGCTAAGAGTCAGACACGACTGAGCGACTTCCCTTTCACTTTTCACTTTCATGCATTGGAGAAGGAAAGGACAACCCACTCCAGTGTTCTTGCCTGGAGAATCCCAGGGACAGAGGAGCCTGGTGGGCTGCCGTCTATGGGGTCGCACAGAGTCAGACACGACTGAAGTGACTTAGCAGCAGCAGCAGCAGCAGATATAAATAGAAGTACTGATTCATTAGGTTAAAAGTCCAAGAATGCTTAGGCAGCATTGTTTATGGAGGCAAATCTGCAAATTACCTGAATGTTTAGCAACAGAAAAATGATATACCTATACTATGGAATATAACACAGCTATTAAAATATTAATTAGATAAACAACTTATTGACCTGGAAGAATTTCCATAAAGCATCATAAAATGAAAAAAGATTATTGCAGAATAGTGCATTTGGCACAATTTTTTTGGTAACAACCAGCAACAATGACAGCAACAAAAAACCTCTATGTGTACATTTTTTAGTATAAACAAGAGTCTAGAAAGAGGATGCATTAGGTTGAACTTCCCCAGAATTAGACCTGGAGGTATGGATTTGAGTGCAAATAGTCTATTTAGGGGGTGATCCTAGGAAGCTTTGGTAGAGAAATAGAAAAGTGAGGTGGGGAAGGATGGAAAGCAATGCAGGGTGCATGAGTGAGCAGGCATGGCTGTGGGCGACTGGTGCTCAGTCTGGGGATTTCTAAGTGACTGTGGAGCACACCTCAAAGTTGTCTCCCCCAGGCGGGAGCTGAGGAATGTGGCACTACTCCCTGCCAGTTCAGCCAGGATGTGGCATCATTTCTTATTTTGGCAGAGTGAGGGAGTTTCAGAAGCTTCCACTTAGCCATTTCTATCACAAGCTTTTACTTTTTATGTGAGGGAATAATTTTTTAAAAATATTTATTTACTGAGTTATTTATTTGGCTGTACTAGCACTTTGTTGTGGCACATGAGATCTAGTTCCCTGACCGTGGATTGAACCTGTGTCCCCTGCATTGGGAGTGTGGAGTCTTACCCACTGGACTACGAGGGAAGTCTTTTTTTTTTTTTTAATCTTTTTGACCACGTGGCACAGCATGTGGAATCTTAGTTCTCCAACTAGGGATTGAACTTGTGCCCCGTGCCGTGGAAGGATGGAGTCTTAACCACTGGACTACCAGGGAAGTCCCCCTGAGAGGGAATAATCTGAAGGTTCTTCTAATTGCTGGGTACGTCTCTTCCAATAACACACTCAGGCACCAGAGAAATAATCCGTTGGATTCACTGTGAGACTTGGGCCAGGACTCCACTTCCTTGATGGTACATTGGATTCCCTGATATCAGTACCCTCAAAGTACGGGTATTCCTCTTGCCTCACAGTATAGTCACCCTGATAAATGGCTTAGGTCCTGATAAGGCAGAATTGCTGGCATCATAACTATGTATTTTCAGTTGATCAGCTCTGGGTCTGAGAACCTGCTTGGAGATGGAAACTAGATAAAGGATCATGATTTTTCCATTGTGGTAACTGACAGTTTACTGCTCAAGTAATCTTCGCTTATTATATATATATATATATTTTTTTCAGTTTTATAGGTAATACCCTTTTTGAGTTCTGTTAGGGGCTGAAATGTATCCCCACAAAATTCATGTTGAAGGCCTAACCCCCAGCACCTCAGAATGTGACATATTTGGAGATAGAGCCTTTAAAGAGATAATTAAGGTAAAACGAGGTCATTTACCAATTGGGTAGGCTCAAATCCAATGTAACTGGTGTCCTTATAAGAAGAAGAAATTCGGACACAGACAATACACAGACTTAGGGGTGACCATCTGAGGGCACAGTGAGAAGGCATCTATCTGCAAGCCGACGAGAGAGGCTCTAGAAGAAACTGACCCTGCAACAATTTGATCTTGGACTCCTAGCCTCTAGAACTGTGAGAAAATAAATGACCATTGTTTAAGTTACTATGTCTGTGGTATTTCATTATAGTAATCCTAGTGAACTAATACAGCTTGCCATCTGTATTGTTCCTAGGAAGGCCACAGCTTATTACCATCTCTACAAACCCCTGCAGGTTCAAGCCCCACCTTTGCCACTCCAGGCTTGCTGTCCATTATGGTCATTACACTCACCTTGATTCAGCACTTAACTGCTGCCACCTGGCCTCTACAACTCTAGATGCCTATTTTCCTCATTGACACCAAGGAGCCTAATTACATAGAAATCTACCATGTCATGAGCCATAGTAGGCAGCCACCATGGAGTTTTTCAACAATGCCAATAACACATTTTTTTACTGTCTTAACAAAAGAAGTGTCCTCTGGGTGCCCCTGGGGACATGGTCTACTGGTATGTTTTCTTACATAATAAAGTCATTCTAGTTTGCTCACCTCTATGAGCTTTTGGTTTGACTCTCAAAACCTTGTCAAGGCAGTTCCAACAACTCCACTTCGTTTACTATATAGACTTTGTTGTTTCCAAGTTTCAAGGAGCCATTCTGAACTGTTTGGTATTGTTTCCAGGGCTCTGAAGAGCTCCTGGTTCTTTGTGTCTCAGTACAGAAAGAATTCAGAGAGGCAAAGTGAGAGAGAAGTGATTTCTTAGAATAGGACACTTGTGAGGCTTACAATAGGGCAGGCAAGGGGGTGTCAAGCCCTGAGAACTTACTGGGCTACAGTTTTAGAATGGAAAAGTAGGGAGGGGGAGAAGAATTTTGTCTTTCTTGAGTAGACGTCATGCTTCCGTCATCAGCTCTTCCTCCAGGTTGGGCAGAGGAATTTTCTTGTCCCTCCATGGTCAAGCTAGGTCCACAAATTATTGTTTTCATGTATGCAGAGAGCATGTCCTAGGGATCATTAACTTATTGAGCTCACTGAGCAGGATGTGGGGCTTACATCACCATTGTTTTATTGTTTTGGGGGCATGTTTGTTGCATAGTTTTGCTGTTATACAAGCCTGCTTGGTTTTGTGGTTAAGCAAACCTGTTCTCTTGCATAATCATCAACTTACAGGGGTCTCCCATAATTTTTTCTACCTGTAATTCCCTAGTGGGATTAACCACTTACCTACTTTGTCCCTTTATTTTGTCTCTATCAGTTCTAACAGCATACTAGGACTGGCTCCAGGTATCCTTGCCAGGAGGTTAATCCTGAGTCATGGGAGAGTGTTCCAATATCAATAAGCTGCCATATTCAGCTTTATATTCCTCCCTGGTCCACTACCCTCAAGATCCAATCCCAGGTTTATTTATTTTTTAAATGAATTATTTATTGGCTATAGTGGGTCCTCATTGCTGCACGTGGGCTTTCTTTAGCTGCGGCCAGCAGGGGCTACTTTTCCTGTGCAGGCTTCTCATCGCTGTGGCTTCTCTTGTTGTGGAGTATGTTGTGGGTTCTAGGTGTGAGTGGGCTCGGTAGTTGCAGCTGGCAGGCTCTAGAGCACGGGCTCAATAGTTGTGGCACAGGGGCTTTGTTGCTCTGTGGTATGTGGGATCTTCCCAGATCAGGGGTCGAACCCATGTCTTCTGCAATGGCAGGTGGATTTGTTAGCACTGGACCACCAGGGAAGCGCCCCCCCCCCCCCCCCCCCCGATTCCCAGGTTTATTTTCTGGATTCCTGCAAATACATATTCACCAAGGGAATAGTCTCTTTTCTCTCAGAGGTGAAACACTATTTCCCTGCTTCAGTCATGCTAAGAATGGCCCTTATCTATTTGTCTGTAGAAGAAATGTGCTAAGGTGAGAGCAGATCTTGAGGAAGATAAGCACCATCCTCTGTATAACTCAACCACCCTCATAATCAAATCAAGGCCTGGTTTTTAGCCCAGACTGCTCTTTTTTGGAAGACATTAAAAAAAAAAAAAGTTTTCACGAAGGCCTTCTGCTTCCATGTTGTTGATGTTTAGTCGCTCAGTCATGTCTGACTCTTAGCGACCCCATGGACTGTAGCCCACCAGGCTTCTCTGTCCATGGGATTCTCCAGGCAAGAGTACTGGAGTGGGTTGCCATTTCCGCCTCCAGGGGATCTTCCCAACCCAGGGATTAAACCTGGGTCTCCTGCATTGCAGGCGGATTCTTTCTGTTCCTCAGTTTAATAGTTGGCTGCCCAGACCTATCATTTGCTTCTTTTAGGGTTTCTAAGGCTATTAAAATAACAATAGCAAACCAACTCCCTGATTCTTAAAATGTTTCCATTTTTCAAGTGCTAAAGCTATTGCACAAACCAGTGCATTTCCTTCCATTGCTGCTGCTGCTACTGCTGCTAAGTCACTTCAGTCCCTATCCCAATTCAGCATGGGTGGGAGTCACACCACTTGTGATCCTACAACATGCCAAGTGTTGGGCTGCACCCTGAAGGCCTACAAGGCCTGTACTTGCCCAGTTTCAAGACTGAACAAAGAGCCCGGAGTCAGCGACAGAGACGTCAATGGTTTTAATGGGTGGGGGAGCTTACCCGTCTGACGCAAGGTCTTGGAGCCACATCCCGTCCTTGTGTGGAGTGGATGGTAGGCAGGACATGGCAACAGTCTTTGCTTATGGGGGAGGGGGAGATGGCCAGTCATAGGGGAATTGACATCAGGTGGGCTCTTTGGTTGCCAGGAAAACCAGAAGAGGGCATGCCCCTTGCTGCCCCTTTGATAGGAGAAGTCACTAGTTGGGTTCTGGGGCAAGTACATAGGAAGGTCAGTCACATGAGTAGGTATTGGTGAAGCAGGCCCTGGTTTCACAGGGATGTACAGAGAGCAAGAGAACAGCAATCTTTTTTTTTTTTTTCATTAGGAAGAAATTTATTTATGCTGTATAGGTTTTTTCATTGTTTTCATTTCTCAGTCTTTACTTTGTATTATTAACTGTTCCAGAAATGTACATACATTAGTCACTGGAGACCAGCCATCTTGAGTGGCCTGACCATACACAAGGGATTACCAGCACTAGTAATGAGGTCTTCCTGTTCATATGTTCTACAGGTGATCCAATTCCAGAATCATCCTGAAGGTCTATTTCAAAGGACTACTTCTGTATGAACTGTCTTACTTTGGGTGAAATAGAGCCTGAGAGAAGTATTTGAGAGCAGGCTACTTGGAAGATAATCCCAGGAAGCTACGGAGGGGAGTGAGGGAAGTGAGACATGAAGACCTGAAAAACAATACCAGATCTGTTAATGAGCAGGTTAGTGCTGTGGGCAGTTGGGACTGGTTTCCATGGGGACCTCAGAAAGACTAAATAGAACATGCCTCCGAGTTTTTCACCCAGGGAACAAGGAAGCTGGGACAGTTTTCCCCTACTTGTGTCCATCATGGTTTGAGAGTTGCTCCTGTGGACCTTAACTCCTTGCTACCCCTGGTTTGCTGTGTACACTGGTTAAACACCCTCCTGTGGCCAGAAGTCCTCAAGCAGAGAGTCAGGTGCTTGCAGTAAGAAGTCATTAGCCCAGATGGAAACAATGAACACCCAGGGGATTGGGGGAGGTGCATTAATACACAGTATCAATCTTTTCCTTTTATGTATCCTTTTTCTGGTTGTGGTAAGAATGTTTCTCTGTGCACTGGCTGCCAAGAGGCAGGAAGATGGAAGATTTCTTCTTTCAGACTTTAAAATAGGAAGTTTGGTACTGCAGTCCACTGATGCTCTATACACTGGGGAATTCATCCTTCCCTACCCCCGCCCCCACCATCCAATCAACTGGCTGTTGAACAGGAAAAAAAAATCCACTGCATACACCTTTCATGCCTAGGTTATATCTCTGTGACATTCTCTCATAGCCCCTTCTATGTTTACCTGCTTGTCACTCAAGGATGCTTTTGTCCACATATAACAGAATATCTAACAATTTTTCTGAGAACTAGGAAGCTGGAGGTCAGGGGCATGCGTGGCTGCTTAGTTGTTCAGTCATGTCCAACTCTCTGTGACCCCATGGACTGTAGCCTGCCAGGCTTCTCTGTCCATGGGATTCTCCAGGCAAGAACACTGGAGTGGGTTGCCATGCCCTCCTCCAGGGGATCTTCCCAACCCAAGAATATGAACCCAGGTCTCCTGCATTGCAGATGGATTCTTTACCATCTGAGCCACCAGGGAAGCCCAAGAATACGGGAGTGGGTAGTCTATCCCTTCTCTAGAGGATCTTTCTGACCCAGGTATCAAACCAGGGTCTCCTGCATTGCAGGCGGATTCTTAACCAGATGAGCTACCAGGGAAGCCTGAAGGTCAGGGGCTGCTGGCATCTATTCAACAGCCCAACAGTGTCAAGGCTGATGGCTTTGCAGTTCTCTGGCCTTTACCTCAGTGTCACCAAATGATTTTTACAGCTCTACATTCAAGGCAAGTGTAAGGAATGGACAACACCTATATCAGGAAAGAAGCCACACATTCATTTCCTTCGATTGCTCTAACACATCTCTGCAAATTCAGTGACTTAAAACGAATTGGTTACCTTATAGTTTTGAAGGTCAAAAGTCTGGAAGGGTCTAGGCTAAAAGACAGTGTTGGCAAGTTTGCATTCTTTCTGGAGGCTCTAGGGAAAGTGCCTGTTTTTGTTTTTTGCCTTTTCCAGCTTCTAGAGGGTGCCCTGCCATCTTCACAGCCAGTGATCACAATGCTGACTTCTGTTTTTGTCATCACATCTCCTTCTCCGACCCTGGCCCTCAGATCTTTGTGATTACATCAGTCCCACCTGGATAACCCAGCATGAGCTCCCTATTTTAAGGTCAACTAATTAGCAAGGTTAATTCCATCTGCAACCTTAATTCCCCTTTGCCATGTAACCTAGCATATTCATGGGTTCTGGGGATTAGGATGTGATGTGTGTGCATGGAGGAGGGCAAATATTTGCTTACCACAACCCACTTTGCCTCATTGGCCAACATTCTGGCTAGAGTGGGAATTGAGTTAGATGAACAACAGTGTTTGCTCTGCCTCACTAGGACTTCTCACCATTTGTAATTACAGATTTATAGTATGATTTCTCCCCTAATAGACCTTATATCCCATGAGAGCAAGAACCATATAGGTTTTGCTCACCATTGTATTTTCAGCATATGACACAATACCTAACAAATAGTTCCAGCTCAGTAAATTTTTAGTGCATAAAGGAATGCCCAAACAAGTACACAAACATGTAGACACACACACACACACACACACACACACACACACACACACGGAAGCATACTTTGGCATTTTCAGGGTCTTAGTCAAGAACTGGAAACTATCTGTTCATCTATAGAAAACTGGTTATACTACAAATTATTGATTTTTAAAAAGTAAATTCCTGGTATGTTTCCACAATGGAATATTCTTCAGGTTTTATAAACAATGAGGCTGATCTTAAACGTAATGGCATGAAAGAATGCTCATGATTTATCATCATGGGAAAATGCAGAACAGTGTGTATTGTATAACCTGATATGTATGATAGAGAATAACTGACACTTATTGCCCTGGAAAAGGAAGAACACAAAGAACTAGAAAGAACAGAGTCAAATTCTTGGCTTTAATTTTTTCCAGGAACACACACCAAGAACATTCCCACCTCTTGGTCTTTTTCACTGTCTGTTCTTTCTGCCTGGAATACTCTCCTCTCAGATATTAACATATTAGTATGATTAATATTTACATATTAATAACTTGCTCTCTTCTTTCACTAAGGTCTCTTTCCAATGTTACCTACTTAAAGAGGCCTGTCTTGACCCGCCTGTCTTAGATAGCATGCCCCAACACTCTCCATTCCCTTGCTCAGCTTTATATGAGATTATCTGTTTGTTTGCTATATCGCTTCTTCAAGCCCCATGAGGCCAGAAATCCAGGTGATTCTGATGCAGGTTGCTGAAGTACCTCAGCTTAGTAACCACCTCTAATTCTTAGGGCAGCAGTTCTCAAAGTGTGGTCTCTAGACCAGCAACATCATCATCACCTGGAACTTGCTAGAAGTCAGATTCTCATACATAGAGCTGATTCATTTTGCTATACAGCAGAAACTAACACAACATTGTAAAGCAACTATATTCCAATAAAAATTAATAAAATGAAACAGATTCTCAAGCCTAGACCTACTGAATCAGAAACCCTGGAGTAGGGCACAGCAGTCTGTGTTTTTAACAAGCTCTCCAGGGGATTCTGATGTGTGCTAAAGCTTGAGAATCACTGATTCTGGCTTTGTTCCTTAGTCATCACCCACCCCCTCACCCCTTAGCTCTCTTGCTAGATACCTTTTCCTGGTAGAAAGATTCTTCTCTCTATTGTTTCCTTTTTGCTGCTCCTAAGAACATTCTAGATGAGATACAAATGTTGAAATTCTGTTTAACTTACTTTAAACATGAAGTTTTTTTTTAAACTTTGCCATCTAGAAAAGGAGCTGACAGTAAGTGTTTTTTGGGTTTGTGGTCTGAGACAGCTATACAACTCTTCCATTGTATTGGGAAATCAGCCATAGACAATACATAAATGAATCAGTGTGGCTGTGTCTGCATAAACCATCATATATGGACACTGAAATTTGAAGTGTTGCTAACCCAGTGGCATAATGTATAATATGACATTATTTTGCATCTCTCTAACTACATTCATCTTGCCTCCTCTATAAAATGCTTGTATGTTTCTCTTGCCCTTTTTCCTATCTGCTGAAGGGAAATCATTCCAGTGGGCAGTACCCATGGTCATTCACTTTGTAAGCAGAGAGAATCCTGGGAATTGGCCAGTATCTTGGCTCACAAGAGGCACCGAGGGAACAATGCTGGAATACCACTGGCAAGGGAATGTGCGAAAAAGCTATGTAGGTGGACCCCTGGAAGTGGGCTCAAAGTGCACAAACATTCATGTCTCATTTTATATAGCCACCAAAGAGCATTTGTTGCAGAGGATGTGAAAAAACAGCCAGGTTGGATACATCAACTATACTTCAATTAAAAAAAGGTTTTTTAAAACCCTCAAAAACAAAAAAAAACTCCCCATCCAGGTAGATCAGCCAACCTTTCTCCTTAGGCGTTACCACTAGTGCAATGGGCCCATGAATAGGTGGTTACACCACAAGGGAGGGAGGCTAGACCTGGGCCCAACAGAGAGGGTTTCACCTCTCCAAGGCTGACTTAGCTCCTGTCACTGCTGAGTGCCCAAGAAGCCAAGGGCAGAGAACCATGGTGACAGCACCAGAGACTGAGGGGCACTAGCCATCCACCTTATGGCAAGTTGATTACATTGAAGCCCCTCCATCTTGGAGGGGACCGTGAGTTGTCTTTAATGGAATCAATATATCCTTCGCATCTGGGTTTGCTTTGCCCACCTCTGCTGTCTTTGCCTCATCCTCCCACCTCCTCATTTCCTTTACAGGTTTCACTCTCCAGTAACCCGTTGGCACGCCTAACTCGGTTTCAGCTTCAGCCTCCTAAAGCATGCAATCTGTGACCACCTCTTTTCTAGAGGGAAATAGGACACTTGAAATGCGTGGCATGAACTGAATGATGATTACTCAAATTATCACCCACGGTGGCTTGAAATGAAATACAAGTGGAGGGCAAAGCTTTCGGAAATCAAGTGGTTGGAGCACTTAGTCCCTATGGCGACAATGATGATTGCGATGGATGTGGCTCGGGCTAACTGCTTCTGATGCTTGTAGAGAGCTCACACAGAAAAAGAGGATAAATGGAAAACCTTGAATGCACAACTCAGATCATGGTGGAAAATTCAAGAGCCCCATTTTAAAGGAGTCTTTATTCTCCTGGAGCTGCAGAATGGATATGCAACTTATGCTCAGGGACTGATTAAATTGTTGAAGAGTTAGAGCATCACTTAGAGTTACTGCCTTGCTAGGACTCCTAGGCCAAGTTAGCTAAGGATATGACTAGGGAACAATCAGGACCCTAACATATTGGAGGGAAATATTTGGGCATAAACAGATGAAGCTGAGAAAAATGTAGACTCCAAGTCCTCCTGAACCTTCATTGCTAGTGGAAGCAGTCCTCTATCTCTTGTCTAACAGTACCAGCCTTCCTCTGCATAAAAGCCCAGGGACTTCCACTGGGGTGTTTACCTCATGAGGACGGCTGATTCTCCTTATGACCAACCTCTGCAGCATTTCATTGCCTGCACTCCCATAAGAATCACTGGATTTCAGGATAGCCTGTAATGCCCAAGAAGAAGGGAGTGTTGAAGCAGATATATTTATTAAGGGTGACCTGTTCAGTGCCGACTTCCAACTATGCTCATGGAGTTTTCTGTGGAGTAGGGCTTCTGGATTATAGGATTTTTCAGTTTTAGAACTGTGACATATCCAGGAAAATTGGGACAAGCTTGTTACTGGGAGGATACTCTACACTGAGGCTTCAAGATATACATTGGTGAGAGGAATGCTAGCATTGCTGAAAAGCTCTGCAGAATATCCTCTGTAGGTCAGAGATGATGGCAAGAGATGCTCCAGTGGAACTGGGCTACTTGATTTCTGTAGGACTAATAGGATCCAAGTGGTAGGGTACAAGTGACAGCACTTAACTGGCAGAACTAAGGTGGGTGCAATTAACATAATAAAGCATGAAGATAGAGTGGTATCAGAGTGTTTTGACCTCCATCTGTTGGAGTGGATGATTGTTTATGAAATACCCTAGGTGACATATAGAAGCAGAAACGTTATAGGCCTGATGGGCAGAAGTTTTGCAGATTCCTGAACCCTGACTCTGTTCCCAGATCTACCATGCCATTTCACTGATCTGGAGCCCCTTGATTAAGAGGGAGGTGAGAGCTCTTTGAGGAAGAATCCCGCTGCAATGCTACCATAGATGTAGTCTGAACATCTTCCAAGTTCTTCCTCAGACTGGGACCTGTGGTCATTTGCTAGGGGGCCACGATCAGGGGAAATGAAATAGCCACAATCTTTTAAGGTTATCAGATTATGACTCTGAATTCATTGCCAATTCTTTGAAGCCCAGTATGCTACTGTGGTCCATCTCCAGAGTCAGGTGATAAATTAAGCCTTGGTCTGAGTTTGTTTCAGTAGGAATCTCAGCAGAATTACTACACATATTTCTAACCCAATGATCCAAGGAGGGAGGGCTGTTATCATAGGAAGGGTCAAGTGGCATCCCCTGGAACTGTACTTCCCCCTCCTTTCACCCCTATTGCCAAGAAAGTAAACCAAAGCAATACCAAATTCCTGGTACAATGGAAAAGACTAGAGCCATCGCCAAGGACTTGAAAATTGGAAGTGTGATGATTTCAACCACATGCTCCCGTGTAACTTGCCTGTGTGGCCTGTGGGAAAAGCCGTAGAAGTTTTGTAGGATGCTTCTGGCTTATTGATAATTTAATAAGGCGGTGACACCAATTGCAAGTGTGGTTCCCATGGTGGTACTTTTACTGAGTACATCAACACAGCTTCTGGCATTTCTGTGTGCTGCCTTAGCAAATATAATCAGTAGAGATAATCAGAAATAGTTTGCTCTCACTCTTACCTCAGGGCTATGTTACACTATGCTGTTTTCAGTCATAATTTACTCCAGAAGGAAGTCCATTGTCTTTTTATCCCAGACATAATGCTGGTCCATTACACTGATGGCATTATACTAATGAGCCTGAGGGGCAGGAAGAATCAAGCACCTAGATGCCTTATGGCCAGAGGACAGGAAATAAACCCTATGAAATTTCAGGGGCTTGCTAAATGGATGACATTTATAGAGGTCCAGTGAGCCAGGCAATGTCAGGATCTCTCCTCTAAGGAGATGAGTTGTTGTTTCCTTGCAATCTATCACAAGGAAGGAAACTGATATTTGGTAGGCCTCTTTGGATTTTGGAAGCAACATCTACCATATTTGGGCATGCTGCTCTGACCCATTTACCAAGCAACCCGTAAAGTTGCCAATTTTGGGTGGAAACTGAAGCAAGAAAAGCAGCAGATCTGGGTTGCACTGTGTGCTGCTCTGTTACTTGGGCCTTTGGACTCTGCAGACCCGATGGTTTTGGAGGAATTTGTGACAGAAATGTTCTACGAAGCCTCAAAAGAAGTGGCACAGCACAGTCCCTTTGGGTGTTGAAGTAAGCCATGCTTCCCTACTTGACAATTACTTCCCATTTGAAAGGTAACACGTAGATGGCTACCAGGCCCTGGTGGTCACTGAATTCCTGACTGCAGGACACCAAGAGACTATCTGATTTCAACTGCCTATTATGAGCTGTGTGTTTTCTAATCCACTCTGTCGTCAAATAGTCATGTGTAGCAGCATTGCATTGTTAAATGGAAATTGTCTATGAAATCAGATTCTAGTAGATAAAAATCAGAATGAATGAGGAAGTGGCTCCTACTGCACCATTGTCTCTCCACCAGCACACACATATGGCCTAAGGAGAGTCCTCTACTATCATTTAGCAGAACAAGAAAAGGTAGGCCCATGGGTTTATAGGTGGGTCTCCATGGTAGGCTGGCAGCTGGTAGAGGTGGGACACAGCTGTCTGACAGCCCTACTCAGAGATGGCTCCTAAAGACAGAAGTAAGGGAAAATCCTCCCAAAGAGACACCTGATTGTCTATTTGGTGGAAGGAGAAATGCCCCAATAAACTGATGCAGACTGATTCAAGGGCAGAGGCTAATGCGCTGGCTGGATGGTGATTAGGATATCTAGTAAAGAGGTTGGTGGATAGATGAAGTCTTGTCTTGATGTTAGCCTCTTTCTTCAACTGCCCTCTTGCTTGCTCTGTAGGCGCATGTACAAAATGGCCATGGCAGCTGGGATAGGGTGTCTGTTGAGGGTCTTCCCTCACCAATGCTCATGTGCCTACTACTACTTTGAATTGGCAGCTGGCTTATCAGCAGACCAAACACTGAGGCACCAAGCTGGCACCATTCCCCAGGAAGACCAGATAGTCACTGTTGGTGGATTGGTTACACTGAACCCTTCCATCACCGAGGAAGCACCCACTGCCTTCATAGGAATAGATGTATATTCCAAATATGGATTTGCTTTTCACACTTGCAATGCTTCTGCCAGCACCACCATGTGGACTCACAGGATGCCCGATTCATCCCTATGGTATCCCACCTAAAGCTGCTTGCATCAGAGGAACTCAGTTGAGTAGAAAGGAAGTGTGGCAATAGGCTCATCCCCACGGAAATTCATTGGTTTTATCACATGTCCCACCACCCAGAAACAACTGGCTTGAAAGAATGGTGACACTTCCTGCTGAAGGCTGCTATGGTGCCACAGCCTGCAAGTTCAGGGTACTGTCCGACAGAAACTAGTACATGCTTCAAACCAGTAGCCAATACATCACTTCATCTCCCTCACAGACCGAAGGTGTGGGTCCAGGGTTCAAGAGGTGGATGTGGGAATGACCCCTCTCACTGGAGAAATAATTATTTTCCTATCCCTACATCTTGGACTCAGTGGGTTAAGAGGTTCTAATGCCCCAGGGAGAAGCGCTTGTACCAGCATTCCTGTTTTAGAAGCTGATACTTCTCTCTGGCCATTTTGTGCTCCTAGTATTTTTGAACTAACAGACAGACAGGGGGTCACTATATAGACCAGGGTGGTCTATCCTGATTAGCAAAGGCAGATTAGGTTGCTGCTACACCATGGAGACAAGGAGAACTATGTCTAGAACCCACGGGCTTCACTGGAGTGCATCTTATCACTCCCTTGCTCAGTAGTACTGGTCAAGGAAAACTGGCAATCCAGTCAAGTGAGATTATAGGAAGTCAGATCCTGTAGGGATGAAGGTTAGGGCATTCCACCAGGTAATGTATCCTGTCCTACTGAGATGCTGACAGAGGGCAAGGGCAGCATGGAGTGGTGAGCAGAAAAGGAAGCTATGACGATCAACTCTGAGCTTGTTTCCAGCCAAGAAACAGGATGACAGCAACTATGTTTTCTCTTCTGCTTTATCTAAAAAGCACTACTAGTGGTTAATATTTTATTTTATTTATCTTTTTCAGTTCAGTTCAGTTCAGTTGCTCAGTCATGTCCGACTCTTTGTGACCCCATGAATCGCAGCACGCCAGGCCTCCCTGTCCATCACCAACTCCCAGAGTTCACTCAAACTCATGTCCATTGAGTCGGTGATGCCATCCAACCATCTCATTCATCCTCTGTCGTCCCCTTCTCCTCCTGCCCTCAATCTTTCCCAGCATCAGGGTCTTTTCAAATGAGTCAGCTCTTCGCATCAGGTGGCCAAAATATATCTTTTTAGTGGCTAATATTTTAGATTCCATGTAGAAGTATGAACAAATCAATATCACCGTGCACTGATACAGTAGCTGATGGGACTTTGCACATTTTGTTTGAGGCCATGGGTTCTTCTTCTGGACAAAGGGCAGGAGTGGTGTGGAGGGGCAAAAGGAATGGTCATTTCCAGCAAAAGTGCTGGAAATTCTGTTTTCCCTTTCAAAATCCACTTTCCATCCTTTTCCACCCTGCTTTGTCCCCTGACGCATACTAACTATGTTTTCCATGGCCCTTGTATTATGGCTTGTGGTAGCCAGCAGCCAGTGGGAGGGATCAGCAGGAGACAAAATGGTGAAAGGACAGAAAGGTCAGGGTATTTATTCCCCAGACTCCCTCCCTGCTAGGACATGAGTTGGTAATTATTCTTTGACAGAAGGCCACACTTCCTGTTGAATATTCCGTTCCTTATTATTTCATTTTTTCCTTGTCTCCTTAGTTTTGGGGACCCACTCCCTCCACTTGTCCCTTCAGGCTTAGGGGTGCTAATGTCTCCCAGCACTGCTATTCATGAGGTATTTTACTATCCATTTTTGGTTTTCCCTAATCCTGCCCACTCACTTGCCAATGCAGGAGACGCAGGCTCCATACCTAGGTTGGGAAGATACCTTGGAGAAGAAAATAGCAACCCACTCCAGTATTCTTGCCTGAGAAATCCCATGGACGGAAGATCCTGGCAGGCTACAGTCCACTGGGGTCACAAAAGAGTTGGACATGACTTAGCAACTACATCACAGCAACAAATCTTGCTCACACTCCTGTTCATGGTTCCTTTATTAAATTCTCTTTAATTATCCCCTTTGAGTATGTCATCTGTTTTCTGTCATGAACCAAACTGATACAATCCTTAGTATTTGTTTATATGTACCTCTCTCTTCTTTTATATACTCAGTCTCGTCAGAGGTGTGTCAGTTTTATTAGACTTTTCAACCAACCAATTTGGGGTTTTATTTGATTTTTTTGGCTGGTTTCTTTTTATTAATATTTTTCTATTTAAAAATATCCTTACTTCTGCTTTCTTCTATTTATTCTGTATTTTTTTTGTAACTTCTTAGATTAGATGCTTAGCTTTTTATTTTTCAAGCCTTGTTTCTTTAATAATACAAAGGTTTAAGAGCATAAATTTCTAAATACCACTTTAGCTGCAATGCATCATTTTTTCTGTTAGTTTTGATATGTAATATTTCCATTATTTCTCTGTTCAGAGTATTTTCTAATTTTTAGTACGAACTTTTTCCTTGACCTGTGACATATTTCAAAGTATCTTTTTACATTTTCTAACATAGGGTTTTTTTGTTGTTGTTGTTAAGCTTTCTGTTATTGATTTCCAATTTAATAGCATTGTGGTCAGTAAATGTGAACTATATAAGACTGATTCTTTGAAATCTGTTGCCATTTGCCTTTTTAAATGTAGTATGTGGTTAATTATCATAAATGTTCTATGTGCTGGACTACCACTCACTGACACACTGCCTTTACGTGAATTAGGAAAATGTGCCCTTTCTTCCAGGTGAATGCAGCAGCACACCTGAGCATGTGGTTTGGCAAGTGAAGCACGGGATAAATGTTTGACCCTCACTTGTCCCTTTGGCTAGGTGCTTTTGCTCAGTGTACAATCTGTATGTGTTCTTATAAAGGATGTTTATTTTCCAGTTGCTAGGTACAGCATTCTTTGTATATCTACAACATCAAACTTGCTCATTTGATGTTCAACTAGTCTACATCTTTATGGACATTTTTATTCTGTTTTATCTATCAGTCTCTAGGAGAGATGAATTAAAGACTCACTGCCATGGTAGATTTGTCTATTTCTCTTTGTAGTTCTGTTATATGTTCATATATTTCAAAGTGGTTGATTATATTCAAGATTAGGATGGTTACATTTTCTTGGTGAATTGAAATTTTTATCAATATTTTGTAATCCTCAAAGTTTGGTAATTATTTTTTTCCTTAGAGTCTATTTTATCTGATATTAATCTAGCTATAACAGTTTAATTTTTGTAGATCTTAGTATTTTCCTGGTGTATTTTCCCCATTAGTTTTACTTTCAAACTTTCTGTGTCCCTGTGTTTTAGAGATCTCTCTCTTTTTTTCTTTAATATTTATCTGTTTGTGTCTTAGTTGTGGCGCAGGGGCTTAGTTGCTCCGCGGCATGTGGATCTCAGTTCCTTCACCAAGGATCGAACCCACATCCCCTGTATTGCAAGGTAGACTACCAACCACTGGATCACCAGGGAAAAGCCCGTAGAGATGTCTTTTAAAAATAGCTAGACTTCTTTAAACCCAGACTTTATTTTAAACTGGAGCATTTTGTTAATTTACATTTTATGCAATTATTGATATCTTTAAGTTTAAATTGGTAGATTTAAATTTCTTCCTCTATTCCACTTTTCTAAAAAATTTCCCTTCCTTTCTTGCCTTCTTGGGGATTGATTGGTTTCTTTCTCTTTCTCTCTTTTAGTTTTTCCCCCCTCTGGTAGTCTGGAAGATATATAATATGATTATGTTTGTAGTGGTTATCCTAGAAATTTAATATGTATATTTAACATAACTAAGTCTTCAGTTGATAAAAACCCATTACTAATACTCAGCATTCATGGGACAGTCCCACAAAGTGCATGGATTTATTATTTTGATTATTTTATTTATCTTGTTTTGCTTTCATGTGTTTCCTTCTGGGTCCCATTATCTATTGTCACTGAGATGATAAAAAATTGCTTGATCTTACAATTACCTAAAAGCAGCCAGTCACTCCAGGCGTCAGACTCTCAATATTGAAACTACCCAATCCCTAGCCTTCACCATAGACCTCACTCTCTGTCTAGTCCATTGGTACCCAAGAACCAGTGAGATCACCAGGGAACAGTACTCCCAGCTGCTGAGACAATGCCAGATGCTGATAGCAAAGAACAGGCAAGCCAACAACAAGGATGCTAAACATGTGATAGCTTTGCAATCTTATGGAGCAAGAATGCCAATTAGTTGTGAGCAATTCCTAAAGGAGTCATCATACCATGTAAAAATAGTTCTGCAGGCTCTGGGAGAGGGGAAAACCTCAGAGGACATCACTGCAGTCAGATCATACCACATTTGTGGGATACTGAGTAATATGCATGCTGCACACAGTTCAGTGTTTGGAAGAAGAAATCACTGTGATACAGTGGCAAGGTAAACCACAATATGGCAGAATATTATAGCTCAGTGGCTCTCAACAGGGGGCTATTTTATACTCCAGGAGACATTGAGTGATGTCTGGAAATACTGCTGTAACAACTGGTGTGGAAGGTGTGACTGACATCTAGTGGGTCTAGGCTAGACATTCTACAATGCACAGGATTCCCCCTGCCTTCCCCAAAGAATTATCTGACCCCAAATGTGGATAGTGCCCACTGCTGTAGATTATACAGTGAAGTATACATAAACAACAGAATAGTTCTTCTTGGATCACAGAAGCCATCCTATAACAATGATTTTAAACTTTTTAGGGAGGATGATGGTACAATGAAGATTCACTATACCATTCTGTTCACTTTAAAAATGTTCCTTAGTTTTTGGGAATAATGAAAAATGAAAAGCTCAGAGGGAACTCATATCGCTGAATCTCCTTGAAGTGGCAAAATTATTTTTTTCTTTTTTTGGAGATGTCATTGAAACTGAATGGTGAAAAAAAAAAGAAAAACAAAGAAACTGAACGGTGTATTTTAGAATTTCAGAATCAGGACAGTAGAAGACTACATATAGCTGATGAAAAACAATAATAATAAACAATGTAGCATTTCCCTGAATTTATTCTAAATACAGCCTGTCCCTTGAACAGGTTTTCAATGCAAATGAACCTGGTTCATTTGATAAAACTTGCCAAATATAGACGATATTAGTTCTAAAGTTCATACATTAATACATGTATGGTAGAATTTCTTCATTTCTTATGTCTGTATTTTCTAAATTTTCAAACACTTTTTAAAAAAGACCTCTTTACTTTGAAAAGCTGCACAAATAGAACAGAGAATCTGTTCAGTCCTTTACCCACATTCCTAAAACGTTAATATTTTACATTTGCTTAATCATCCTTCGTTCTTTTCTGAAACATTTTAAAGTTGCAGCACAATGCCCCAATTATCTCTAAATACGTCATATTTTCTTAAGGAATTTCGCATAACCACAAAACGAGTATTAAGTGGACATTTATACAGTATTATTACTTAATCTACAGATATTCGAATCTGGTCAATTGACCCCTTTTTAGCAAAATAATTTTTTTGGCTGGGGATCAGTTCTATTGTTTTCGTTAATCTGGAAGAGTTCCTCAATATGTCTTTGTCTTTAGTGACCTTGATGATTTTGAAGAATGCAAGCCAATAATTTTGTTAGACTGTCCTTAATATTGGCTTGTCTGATGGCCCTTCGTGATTAAATTCAGGTTATGCGAATTTTGGTATGATGAATACTACAAAATTGGTTAGAGTTTTTCTTAGCACCTCATCAGAAGGCATATGACGCCCATTTGTCTAATGTATGGGAATGCTTATTTTTTATCAGAATTAGGAGGGTATCTGCCATGTTTTCCGACCGTAAAGTTTCTATTTCGCCCTTTGAAATAAGTGTCTCCTCGGGAGCTACTTTGAGATACTGGAATGTAAACAAGTTGTTTCTCTTGTTACTTGCGCCCCCTAGTTTTGCCTAAGGTTTCAGTAATAGCGGTTGATGCAGTGTCAGCGCTGGTGGCTCCGAGTGTTGCCCAGGCCGATTGCTCTCTCACAAGATTATAACCCTCATAACAGCAATGGCAACCCACTCCAATACTCTTGCCTGGAAAATCCCATGGGAGGAGGAGCCTGGAAGGCTGCAGTCCATGGGGTCGCTAAGAGTCGGACACGACTGAGCGACTTCACTTTCACTTTTCACTTTCATGCCTCGGAGAAGGCAATGGCAACCCACTCCAGTGTTCTTGCCTGGAGAATCCCAGGGACGGGGGAGCCTGGTGGGCTGCCGTCTATGGGGTCGCACAGAGTCGGACACGACTGAAGCGACTTAGCAGCAGCAGCAGCAGCAACAGCAAAATGCCTGGTGCAAAGTAATCGGTTGCCTTTTCTCCGACTAATTTCTTTGATCTCAGCTGTTAGCAGGGTGTATTGTAATTGATCTGCTTATATATTTGTCTTCCCCATAGACTGAGCTCGTTGAGGGTACGAATCATGGCTTATTATTTCTCTATCCCCAGTGTCTAGCACACATTAGGTGCTTTAAAAACACAAGTTTGAATTAGTGGTCTGGAGTAGAGACGAGGAAAGAAGATAAAGGCTACGAGTTGGCCTGGGGATGGCATTTTTTTCTGCTCTAAAGGGAAGTGGGGCCAGGTTTGCAGAGGGCGCGGCCAGCGTAGTCACTGTGCGACGGGACCCATGGGTCCCAGCCACCTGGTTGGTGGCAGAGCCTCGGGCTTCCGCAGGGTGGGGTGGAAAGTGGGGCGGGAAATAAAAAAACCGAACTCGCGGCTCCCGGCATTCCCCGTGGGCGGTGCTCCCCTTTGACCCCTCGCTCGCGTGCTACACATCCGGGCCTCTGCTACTAGTGAGGGGAAGATGGCGGCCGCAACCGTGGTGGTTCCTGTAGAGTGGATAAAGAACTGGGAGAAATCAGGGAGAGGCGAATTGTGAGTGTCCGGGCTGGAGGAGAGAGCTCCGCCGGGCCGGGCTCGGGCGTCAGCAGTGCTCTCACATTTGGCGGGAGGTGGGGGGGGGGGGGGGGAGAGGTGTCCCCTCCCCCATCTGGGTGACGGGTGTGGATGCTTGACTGGGAGTTTCGAACTCGGGAAGGAGAGGTGCTGGTAACTGCCGCCGATCTCCTACCTTCCCTGGGCTCCTCTTAAAGCCCTGCTGCCCGCCAGAGCTTGTCTTTCTTTAGCCTCTTAGCAGAACTCCCCGTTTTGTCCCTGCGGGTCCCCGCGCTCTCGCTCCGTCTCTTTTTGTCCCCCTCTTCGCTGAGCTCACTTGGCTCCTTTCTCTTTACCGGGCCGCGCCAGGAGGGTTCCGACTTTCCGTCTCTCTCTGTCCCATTTCTTTACTCTGCACCCGTTCGACTCTGCAGTTTGGAGCCCGGCGCCTCTTCTGCCCGAAGTCCGGACCGTCCCGGACTCCCTCCCCTCCTTTCCGCCCATGGCATCGGGAAGGACCTTGCTTGGCACCTCTCGCCCTCCTGGGGAGCGATCTCCCAGACCGTCCCGGCCCCTCGTGGCGCCGCTGTCTATGGGCGAAGTGCAGCAAGCATCGCCGCTTTCTCCAAGATCTACCTGCATTTCTTTGCTCCGTCTTTCCATCTCAGGGCCATTTCGGCTTGGAATCAACTTTTTCGTCATTAAATGTTTCCTAAACCCCATTTTGTCCTGGGACTGCAACTAATTTTGGCAACTCTCCAAGGCTCTCGGGTACCTAGAATAACGTGTTTCCTGTAGTCATAAAACTTGGGTGTTTTTCCTCTTTCTTTCCGTAACACAGAAGACCGTAATCTGCCATAACCCGTGATTTCCTTGCCCCAAATTTCGGCTCTGTCTGTCTCGGGGGGAAAATTCGTTTAAGCGGCGGAACAAACCCCAGATTTTAAAACAAATGACTTATTGCGAATGTCTTTCTCCGGATCGCTTTATTAGTTAAAGCTCAGCCGGGTATGAGATTAACTCTTCATTAGCTGTTTTCCGCGTGGTTGCGCGACCCCGCCTCCCCTCCCCTCCCTGCCCGGTAGTCAGTTTACGGTTGCCCGTGCGAAAAATACGATCTTTCGAACTTCGATACCGGGACCAAACGCGGGGAACGTGTTGCCGGATCTTGCGCGTGTAATCGCGCCAGCCTACACGACTCGCGCCAGCCTACATGGCCCGCGCCAGCCTTCATGACCCTCCCCAGCCCCCGTCCGCACTCGCGCTACTTTCCGAAGTCTTAGTGTGAGCGCTAGAATTGGATCGCCTGGGTAGGCGGTAGTTTTAGCCACTTAACTAGCCAGGTGACCTTGGGTAAGTTCCTTAGCCACTGTGACCGTTTCCCCTTGAGTAAATTGGGAATAATAAGTACTCAAAGGATTGTTGCGAAGATTAATGCCTGTAAAGCATTTGGCTTATAGTAAGTGCTCAAGTGATAACTACTATTACAAGTAATATCATTATTGCAGTCTTTAGATATTTCAGCTTCTCTGAACAGCTCTTGCACTTAAAAGTCTGTACTACTCAGGTTAGCAGTTAATTCGTCTCTGATTCTTTCATGTAATCTCATGGACTCCAACGAATTGAGTGATCCTTTAAGAGTGGGGACTGTGTCTCACGTTTCTTTTGGTTCAACCCTCCCGTCCCCATCTTCTATCCCCCTCCCTCCAGCCGCTCTAGCGTCTGCTTAGGGAGCTTATTGTTTTATGAACTGACAGGGAAGTCTGTTTGATAACCACTCACTTTTAACTGTTAGGAACATTTTGCACATCCTTGTACGTGCTAGTTAACAAGTAGCTGTTAAAGTGCCTTGTGTGCGGGGAAGGCAGGATGAGAAGTTACCAAAGCAAAGCATCATTTTCATCTATATGAGAGTAGGATAACCACCCCATTCCCCCCCACCCCAAACGGGTACACCAGTTTATTGTTACTTTGTTTACTCTTAAAGTCAACTTAGTTATTTGGGGACTGTCATCTTTGTGGATTACTTAGCTTGCTCCTTCCTGCTGTTTTTGACAGTTTTACTGTTATTCCCATCTTAGTGTGAGTGGTATTAGGGCTAGGAGATAAAATTCTGCTTGGCTTTTGACTGGCAATGGTTGAAGAAAAAGTCATGTAGGAGTTTGAAATATCTAATCAGAATTGGAATTTTGGATTCACTTTATGCATATTTACATGATCCATGCTATCCATCGTAATTTCTGTGTTTTTGAAGAGCTGCTTCAAAACTGTTATTCGAATTTAGGTGTATGTAGTTATTGCATGGCTTGTGGAATGTAGTTTGAATTATAGTAGATCCAGATTAGTATATTCAATTTTATAACTGTTCTGTTACATGAAGAGAGTCGTGTGACATTAATGAAGTATTTTAAATAGTTGTGTGACATAATGAAATATTTTAAATAGTCAAACTCATCACCATCCAGTACTTAGTCTTCATTTGACCTCTTTTCCCTCTTTGGAAACTTTATTGCATATAGTCTAACTTTGGAGTTTTTTATCTTGCTAACTATAGAGTTGGCATTTTCATTTTATTATAAAAAATGGTATAAATATATTACAAAAAATCTTTTCCTTTCTCTGGAAACAGCTTCTTAAAATATGAACCAGCAACCAGAAATGTTAAAAAGATAATATGCTACCAAATTATTAGTGAATCTATTTACATATTTGGCTTTTGAGATTGATCAGTATTTAAAATTATATCTTCAGTGGATTTTTCCTTTTTAATGAGAAAAGTTAACAGATGAGCTTTAAGTTGACCAAAAGTCATGATATTTTTCATGAGGTGTAAGTTCATTTCTTGTCTGTTACTTTCTATAAGTCTGTATTCTGGGAGTTGTATCAAGTTCAGCAGCACAGTGTTAAAGGAACATATGAGCTGTATGGGGTGTATTATAACATTGAGAGGGCAATTCTTATTTGTGCCTCATGAAAAGCAGCTGTCAGTTAATATGGAAAGTCTTGGCTTTGAAGAGTAAGTTTTGTTAGATAACTAGGGAGAAAAGAAAAACTGTATTTTGCCCATGTGAATGGTCCGTCACATACCTAGCTAACCTATTTCCAGAGATACTGATTATGTTTTCAATGGTAAATTACAGAACTCTTAAAATGATCTTTTCCAAGAGATAGCAAAAGCACAAAGGACTCTGAAAACATAATTAAGCATCCTTTGCAGTAATACTTTGATCTACTCTTCAGAGTTTCACATCTTAATGCAAACTCTTTGAAATTCTGTGACATATGCAAGATATGGATTTAATCACTTTAATTTTGGAATTAGAGCTTAAGTTTCTTGATTATTTCATATTATCATAGGATTTGCCATGATTAAGCTAATAAACTTGCATGTACTGGTAGATCTAGGGGAGAATTTTATTTCTAGTAGACATCTTTAACACAGTGAGCCCAGCATTTCTTTGTGTCACAAGCAACCTTAATGGAGGATTTATATTCCAAGCTCTTAATCTGAAGATGTTAGCCTCATGTCAATACTTATTTCAAAATACTTATATTTGTTGAATATCAAGTATTTGTTTAAATAACTTGATTCTTTTTCTTTAAAAAATTTACATATCAAATAAAAATTTTTGTTGGGCGTTACCTTATTCCTCAGTAGCTCAGCAGTAAAGAATTCATCTGCCAATGCAGGAGATGTGGGTTTGATCCCTGGGTTGGGAAGATCTCCTGGAGGAGGAAATGGCAACCCACTGCAGTATTCTTGCCTGGAAAATTCCATGGACAGAGGAGGTTGGTGCGCTACAGTCCATGGGGTGGCAGAGAGTTGGACATGATTGAGCACACACACCCACAATAATACAGTTTTAAAATTTAATGGCCAAATGTTTTGGTTGCCATTCTTTTCTTCATCTGCTACTGGATGATTTGACATATTCCAGAACTAATGGAAGGGCATTTGGATGTTCATTAAATGTTGTCTGACCTGAATTTCTTGGAGCAAAGTAGGAGGAGGGAGTTTATAGCAAACAGTCTAAAAAATTTTGTTTTAATATTTGTCTTTTTTTTTCCTTCAAAGCGTGCTCTAAGTTTATATGAAGCTTTATCTGAAACCATTTCTTCATGTCTTAGTTTTCATTTGCATTTGTTTTCTCATTTTGACCTGTGTTCACAAGTATAAGTCTTGGTCTATTTCCCTGGGAAGAGAAATTCATTCTTCAGAAAATGTAGCAGTATCAGGAGGTTTTTCTGGGCTACTGCTTTCTTTTTTTGTTAGAAAAATTGTTCTTTAACTAAAGTAGCATGAGTGCTGTTAATGTACTTGTGTGCAGGAACTTCTGTTGTCTTTAACATTTCCTGTTCCTTTTCCTCCTCGTAAGTGCATATTTTCATTTTCTTAAATACATGTTTTGAGATAAAACTATATGTCCTAATACTCATTTTTTGGGGTTATGTCTCCTGTCAATGATAATAGAGGTAACACTTGCTTAACAAAGTTTAGCCACCTTTTGTTTTGTTTTTAAAAATTAGTTGAAGCACAGATCGACATCAATTTTTTATATGTAGAAGCAGCTTTGAGATGTTGCGTATAATCCAATAGTTCAGGCTTATGTTGTGTTTCTTTACTGGAAAATAGGATCAAGTAAGATGGAAAGTCAAATACTCATGTTAAAGAGTATTCACAAAATGCTTAAGTTCTTGGAAGAACTTAAGACATTTTATTCAGTTTAAGTTTCATATATCTTTGACAGAAAGTAGACTCTCTGTTCTCAGGGGCCTGACGTCGCACCTCCACTGTAGCACCAAACTGTCATAAAAGGGAAAAAATGGTAAACCCAATTACTTGGAGGTTATTAAGGGACTAAAATAGTCATTTGAATTTTTTCCAAGGCAGAATATTTGATTATTTTTAAAGCCATATTAAAATGGGCAACTGTTGAAGTTTTGTTTTTCTCCTCTTAAGATTTAGGATAGAGTACTAAACTGTACAAGAGGTGTAGTAAGACATGCAGCATTCTGAAACAGGGTTGTTTCTTTAAGGATACTTCATAATCTTCTATTAGTGGGAGGACTTAGGGGAAAAGCTGGGTCAAATCTACTGATTGGGGGAAAATTCTTAGTGAGTTTTTAGTTTCCTCCAACACCTAGGGAAGAAGTATTTTATACTAGGGAAATAAAAGTTACACAAATAAGTTGCTTTATATAATGTAATAACCCATCAGTGATTCCTTACACAGTTTGAGTGAATCTTTAAGATGCTAATTAATAGTGCACGATGACATTATCATCTGCATCCTAATGAATATGTTTGTAGCTTTTGTGACTGACAAGATGGAATTACATTTCAGTTATTTTTAAAAATTATGTAACAATGACTGTACCATTAGATTAAGTGGGATTTGGTACACTGACATTTGCCCCTCCCCACTGGAAGGATTATAGCAAAAGACATTTGCATTAAGCTTGTTAAAACAAATAGAAAATGAAGCTATTGAAAATGTGAATAAGCAGACAGATTCACTGTAAGAAAGAATATTTGACCTTGCTTTTTAGTAGCCAGGGTACAAAGGGGAAGATGAGTTACTAGATTTCCTTGCATTCTTCTGTCAAAGTTGCAGTATTTCCTGCTACTACATTCTGAAGGCAATTGAACCTATGGGGACAGTGAAAACCACGGGGGTGGGGGGGATTGTTTCAGTACTTTATGGCAAATACTGAAGCAGCCTTGATGCACTGTCTTACATATTTACTCTGAACAAAAAGGAGCTAGGTGTCAGGCATTTTTAGGTTATATTCTCTGATGCTAGTCTGAAGCAGATATTTTTGTATTGCCTAATGTAATGAAGACTGATTTTGTTTCATATTTGAGATAAGCTCGTTGTAGGTTTAACTTGGAGAAATTAAAGCTTACCCACTGTCTTAGCACATTGGAAGGCCTATCTGGTTCTCAGGAGAAATAGTTGAAAGTACTTGGAGTCAAACTTAAACTGCCTTATTTTACTATTTCTAAGGGGCTCTCCGAAAATTTTTGTTCTTTTAATAGGAGTTGATTAAAAACTAACAACTAAATGAGATTTTCAAACTATGCAGATTTAGTAATAGTTGTCTGTTGGCAAGGGATTTTTGTTCTTTGGTTTTGAAAATGATTTTGTGAGACCTACAGATGAATTTTTGACCTGGAAAATGCCATTGAACCTTACCCTGCTTATCCTGATGATGGAGTCGTGAAATAAAAGACACAAGAGAGGTGAACTGCAAGGGCATGCATAATCTGCAAAGTAGGTAATCCCTCTGTGGATGGTTGTAATGTGGCATCATATTTCACCTTAGATGTGATATATAAGCACATTCTGTCAGTTTTATAGTTACTTGCTTTATTGACTGGATTGCTAGACTTAAAAAAAATAAACATATGCATTCGTTGGTTGTCCTTTTTTTGAGTTTTGTACAGCTTGTAATAACAATTACTTTTTCTAAATTGTGAAATTAAAAAAAATACAGAAAAGTGCCTAAAGTTTAAATATAGAGCTCAAAGAATCACTAAGATGCACACTCATGTAACTCATACCCAGCTCTAATCCCCCTTCCTTTTTGTACTCTTTCACCTCCCCTGTGATAACTGACATTTATGGCTTCCTCTTGTTTTTATTTACAGTTTTGCTACCAAATAAGTTTAAGTTTGTTCTTTTTGAATTTCATATAAGTGAAATCATAGAGGATGTGTTCTAATTGTTCCTGACTGCTTTTGATCAACATTATGTCTTTAGGATTCATTTGTATTTTGCGAGTATTTGCAGTTCTTGGATTTTCATAGTTATAAGATGCTCCATTGTATAACTATACCATACTTTATCTCTTATGCTACTGATGAACACGTTTGTTGTTTTGAGTTTTTGGCTGTTGCCAATAGAGCTATTCTTATACAGGTATTTTGGTGTACACAGGTACACATACACCAACTTTACTAGATACTGCCACACTATTTCAAAATATACTCCTATCAGCAGTGTATGAGAGTTCACCTTCACACCCTGGCTAACACCTAATATGGTGCTATGTGCTCAGTTGCTCAGTCGTGTCCGATTCTTTGCAACCCCATGGGCTGTAGCCCTCCAGGCTCCTCTGTCCGTGGGATTTTCCAGGCACAAATACTGGAGTGGATTGTCATTGCCTACTGCAGGGGATCTTCCCTACCCAGGGATCAACCTGCGTCTCCTGCATTGGCAGGCAGATTCTATACCACTGCGCCACCTGGGAAGCCCAACATCTAACATTGTCACACTGTAAATTTTTTGTCAATATATATATCTAATGTTATTTTCTTCAACTTTTTCATAGGCATTTTTTCCAATTTTTTTTTTAGTTGAAGTATAGTTGATTTACATTATTAGTTTCAGGTATACAAAGTAGTTCAGTATTTCTGCAGATTATACTGCATTTACAGGTTATTACAAGATAATGGCTACAATTCTCTGTGCTACACAGTATGTCCTTGTTGTTTATTTTATACATGAAAAGTGAAAGTGAAAGTCGCTCAGTTGTGTCCGACTCTTTGTGACCCCGTGGACTTTAACCCACCAGGATCCTCTGTCCATGGAATTCTCTAGGCAAGAATACTGGAGTGGGTAATGGTTTTCTTCTCCAGGGGATCTTCCCAACCCAGGGATTGAACCCAGGTCTCCCGCATTCTAGGCGGATTCTTTTATCATCTGAGCCACCAGGGAAGCCCAGGAATACTGGAGTGGGTAGCCTAACCCTTCTCCAGAGGATCTTCCCAACCCAGGAATTGAACCAGGGTCTCCTGCATTGCAGGCAGATTCTTTACCAGCTGAGCTACCAGGGCGGAGGCTATTTTATACTACTATGACAACTATTTTATACATAGTAGTTTGTTAATCCCATAGTCCTAAACTGTCTCCTTCCCACCCCTCTCCTTTGGTAACCGCAAGTGTGTGTTCTGTATCTGAGTCTGTTTCTGTTTTGCATATGCGTTTGTTTGTAGCATAGGCGTCTGTTTTTTTTTTTTTTTTTACTTTTTATTTTGTATTAGGGTATAGCCGATTAACAATGTTGTGATAGTTTCCCAACAGTGAAAGTATTCAGCTATACATACGTATTCATTCTCCCCTGAACTCCCCTCCCATCTAGGGAGCCCTGTAACACTCAGCAGAGTTCCATGTGCTATATAGGCATCTTTTTGTATATTATCGGTCATTTGGATTTTGGTTTATTGTGAAAGATCTCTTTATATCTTTTTTCCATTTTTCGATTGGATTGTTCACATTTCTTTCATTGATTTATAGTTCTTTCTATAAATTGTAGTTCTTTCAGTGGGTTACACTGTGTGTGGCAAATCTCTTGTTATTCTTAGGCTTGTATTTCCACTCTACAGTCGTGACTTTTAATAAGTAGAAGTTGTTCATTTTAATGTAGTTAAATGTATCTGTCTTTTACTTTCTGAGTAGTACTTTTTTATGTTTACTAGTTTCTCTCCATTCTAAGGTTAATGAACTACCTTATGACTTTTCTGGAAACATTATGTTGCTTTCCCTTTTTAAGTCTTACCTAACTGGAGGTGATTTTTATGTGTGCTGTGAAGTAGGGGGTTGCAATATATTGTCGTGGTGGATGTATATGAAGAAAGTTCAGCCTCACACTTAAATAGTTGGCAAAAGGAAGAGAATTTTAGTAGTCTTTTCAGATAATTATAGATATTTTTTAATATCATGTCAAAATTTGTCAAATGGTAGTTTCTTAATGGTTTGTTACAATGCCAAACCTAAAATCATATCTGTACTCCTTGTATGTTGTTAAATTGAAATCCAGTTGTCTCTCTTTTATTTGGAATCTGTTTTACCCATGTATTATTTTGCAGAATCCTCCATTGGTCAGTTGGAAAATACTGGTTCACCCAATGATGCAGCACTTCCAAATATGACACAATGCATTGTATAATATAAAAAAACACATTCTTCAGTATCTTCACTGAACTAATCAGGGAAGTTTTTATGAATTGTGAACTAGCCAAGTCCATGGTGCCAGATTAAAGTTTTCCAAAATTCTAATTTTTGTTTGAAACATTACCTTTTATCATTGGCAACAGACACTCTCAGCTTTTTCCCTGGAAGTGACTGCCTCACTTGGTTCATTTTTGAGAAAATTCCGGCCAAAGACCCAAATCTGAATAACCATAGTTTGTCAGTTCTTTCAAGTAAAAAGGGCTTCCCTTGTGGCTCAGCTGGTAAGGAATCCGCCTGCAATGCAGGAGACCTGGGTTTGATCCCTGGGTTGGGAAGATCCCCTGGAGAAGGGAAAGGCTACCCACTCCAGTATTCCGGCCTGGAGAATTCCATGGGCTGTATAGTCCATGGGGTTGCAAAGAGTCAGGCACTTTCAAGCAACTTTCACTTTCAAGTAAAAATGGTGTTCTGTGAAAAAGCAGCTAGTTCAGCTCACAATTCAAACAATTGCATAAGTGATTTTCCTGGAGACAACCATGGTATTTTGGTGTGTGACAAAAATGTTTTATGTAGACCTTCCAATTTGTCACATAGAATATTAAAAATATGTATTCTTAAAAAAACATGTTCTCAGGGCTAGGATTTAATAAAATTCATTAAGGACATTTTCTTTATTGTAGATACAAACATATAACAGATAAATCTTAACACATTTTTAAGTAAACAGTACAGTATTGTTAACGATAAGCACAATGTACAACACATCTTTAGATCTTTTTAATCTTGGATGGCTGACATTTATACACATAGAACAGCAGGTTCCCGTTTCTCTATCCCTCTAGCCCCTGGCAACCACTGAAATTCTACTTTTTGTTTCTGTGAGCTTGATTACTTTAGATACCTCATATAAGTGGAGTCATGTAGTATTTATCCTTCTGTGACTATTTTGTTTCGCATACTATCTTCATGGCTCATCCATGTTGTTGTATATGACAGGATTTATTATTGAATAATGTTCCATTGTATATTTGTGAGGTTTTCTTTATGTACTCATCTGTTGATGGACATTTAGGTTTTTTCCTACCTCTTGGCTGTTGTGAATAATGCTGCAATAAATATGAGACTGCAAATACCTCTTTGATATCCTGATTTCAAATTTTATGAGTAAATACCTAGAAGTGGGATTGCTGGGTTGTATGGTAGTTCTATTTTTGCTTATTTGAGGGACCCCCATACTATTTACCATTTTACATTTCCACGAACAGTGCACAAGGTTTGCAGTTTCTTCATATCCTTCCTAATACTTATTTTCTGTTATTTTTTAAAAACAGGTGTTTTAGGTTCACAGAAAAGTTGAGAAAAAGATACATAAATTTCCCATTTACCCCCTGTCCCCACACATGCATAACCTCTCACATTATCAACATTTCCCCACCAGAATGGTACATTAGTTATAATTGATGAATCTGCACTGACACATCATAATTGCCCCCAATTCATAGTTTACCTTTGTTTTCACTCTTGGTGTTGCACATTTTATGGGTTTAGATCATAATGACATGTATCCATCATTATAGTATCAGAGTATTTTCACTACCCTAAAAATCCTCTATGCTCTGCCTATTCATCTCTCTTCCCAGCCCCTGATAACCATTGAACTTTTTACGCTCTCCATAGTTTTGCCTTTTCCTGAATGACGTATAGTTAGAAACACACTGTGTAGAGTTTTCAGATTGACTTTATTGACTTACTAATGTGCACTTAAGGTTTCTCCATGTCCATGTCTTTTCATAGCTTCATTGCTTTATAGCTTATTTCTGTATGGTGCTGAATAATATTCCATTGTGTAAATGTACCAGTTTATTTATCCATTCACCTATCGAAGGACATCTGGTTGCTTCCAAGCTTTGGTAGTTATGAATGAAGGTGCTATAAACATCCTTGTGCAGGTTTTTGTGTAGACATAAGTTTTCATCTCCTTTGGATAAATATCAAGGAGTGAGAGGGTTGGATTGTAAGGTAAGAGTATGTTTACTCTTGTAAGAAACCACTAAACTGTTCCAGTGTGGCTGTACCGTTTTTCCTTCCCACTAAAGATGATTGAGTGTTATGTTGCACCACCTCCTCACCAGCATTTGGTGTTGGCAGCGTTCCAGATTGTGGCCATTTTAGTAAGTGTGTAGTGGTATCTCATTGTTTAAGTTTCCGTGTCCGTGATGATGTATGATGTGGAGCATCTTTTTGTTTGCTCATTTGCCATCTGTATATCTTTTGATGAGATGTCAGTTAAGGTCTTTGCTCATGTTTAAATTGGTTGTTTGTTTTCTTATTGTTGAATTTTAAGAGTTATTTGTATATTTTGGATAATAGTCCTTTACCAGATGTCATTTGTTTGCTTGCAGTTTTTTGATAATGACCACTTTTACAAGTGTGAGGTGGTGGCTCATTTTGTTTTTGATTTGCATTTCTCTGATAATAAGTGATGTTGAGCATCTTTTCATAACCTTTTGGCCATTTTGTCTGTCCTTTTTATTTTTTTTAGGCTATGCCTTGCGACATGTGGGATCTTCGTTCCTCAACCAGGGATCAAACCCATGCCCCCTGTATTGGGAGCGCAGAGTCTTAACCACTGAACCACCAGGGAAAGACCCTTGTAGATCTTCTTTGCAAAAATGTCTATTTAACTCACTCCAGTATTCTTGCCTGGAGAATCCCATGGACAGAGGAACCTGGCAGGCTACAGCCCATGGGGTCGCAAGAGTCGGACATGACTTAGCGACTTAACAACAATTTATTTTTTAATCAGGTTGTTTTCTTGCTATTGAGTTGTAGGTGTTTCTTATATATTTTGAATGTTAGCCTCTTATCAGATACATGGATGGTTCACAAACATTTTTTCCCCCTATTTCATAGGCTACCTTTTCTTTTTTTTTGGCCACAACTTGAGGCATGTAGCATCCTAGCTCCTCAGGGATCAAACTGGGTCCCCTGCAGTAGAAGCATGGAGTTTTAACCACTAGACCATCAGGGAGGTGCCCTGCCTTTTCATTTTGTTTGTCATTTCTTTGCTGTGCATACAGTTTTTAGTTTGATGGTCCACTTGTCTGCTTTTGCTTTTATTGTCTGTGCTTTTGGTGTCACATCCAAGAAATCATTGCCAAGACCAATGTCATGAAGCTTTCTCCCTGTTTTTTCTAGGGGTTTAACAGTTTCAGGTCTTATTTTTATGTATTTGATCTATTTTGAGTTGATTTTTGTGTATGATGTAAGAAATAGCCAATTTCATTCTTTTGTATATGACTATCCATAATGCTGTTGAACATCTAACGAATTTTTCAGTTCAGTAGTTATGTTCTTTAGCGCCGGAATTTGTTTGGTTCTTTTAAAATTTTCTGTCCTTTTCTTAAAATTCTCATTCTCTTTATGCATCATTTTCCTGAACTCACTGAGCATCTCTATGATGGTTATTTTAAATTCGTTGTCAGATAATCCATATACCTCTAATTCTTTAGGATCAGCTTCTGAAGACAAGTTTTGTTCCTTTTATTAGACCAATTTTACCTGTTTCTTTATGGTCCTTGTAGTTTTGTGTTGGTATCTTTGCATTTGAGAAAACACTTTTATCCCAGGCTTTATGGACTGCTTCAGTGCAGGGGAAGGCCTTTACCAATCAGCTTGGCTATAGATTCTGAGAGCCTCTCAAATTTTACTCTGGATGTGTCTTCTCTGGCCTAATGTGTAGATTCCAGATTAGAGGGAGTTTCTCCAAGCTTTCCCTCTCTTGCATCCTCTGGTGTCCATCTGTTGTACCCCAGGGTCCTCTGAAGCAGCAGCACGTCACCCAGCTTTTTTTTGTTCTTAGTGGCTCCCAGGCAGCTAGAGTATGCTGGGTACCGTCAGCGCCCCGAGTCAGGCTAGACAGAAACCAGTCTGTCAGGTAGTGCCCCTCCCCCAAAGCTGGAATACTGGGCACATGCTCTAGTTTTCTCTTTCTCCCTGGAGGGAGAGATTGCCAAGCTGTTGGGCACCTCCCTGACCCCCCCAACCTGCCTCGCTGCCCCCGCCCCCGGAAGAACGTTAGATGTATATATAGTCCAGTCCTCTCTTTCCCTTCTCAGAGAGAATTTGGAAATTGGGAATTGCCTTCCAGCCATGCGGTGCTGTGCCAGGAGTAGGGACTTTGGTGAAAGAGCATCATGTATTTTCCTAGGAGCTTTAATGCAGCTGGTTTAGTTCTTGCCTGGGGTGCAGGAGCCTCTTAACTGTTTCTGAATTTCTCATAAAGGGAATTGTGGATGTGTATTGTTGACTTGTGTTTTTGTGGGAGGAAGGAAGGCCTGGGACCTCCTATTTTGCCATCTTGCTGAGCCACTCCCATCAAGGACATTCTTAAGTGAAACTGGCTTTTGTTTGTGTGAATGATCGTGAGAGATGTAATGAAATAATTTGGTGACATCTTACATGAGACTGACTTTATTCTTTGATTTAAAAAAATTTTTTTTTAATTCTTCTTGATTGTGAAGAATTCAGTGAGACAGTTTGATGCTACTACCCTGATGAATGCTAAGGTGCCAGCAGTCTCACCTTCCTTTGCTTTTGAATTATTAGTGCAAATGTCAGTACAGTAAGAAGGGAAATGCAGTCTTAGTACTATTATGAATATAGCTTTGACCTTGCAGAATGCCAGAAAGTGTCTTGGGGATCAGGGGTTTGTGAACCACACTATCAGAACTGCTGCTTTATCCAGTTATAACTTTTTTTCATACTCCTAATTTTTAAAGTTTTAAAAAAATAGTGAATGGTTATTGAATTTTGTCAAATGTCATTTATGCATAAAAAGACATAGAAAACTAAGAATAGAAACTTTCTGAACTATTTTGTGATTTTAAAAGTTTAATGTGGTAAATTAATTTGAACCAACTTTGTGTATTTGGGATAAACCCATGTTAACCTTGATGTATTTCAGTATTTTTCAATTTATATATCTGTACATATTTAATGGAGCTTCCCAAGTGTCTCAGTGGCAAAGAATGCACCTGCCAATGTAGGAGACATAAGAGAAGCAGGTCGATCCCTGAGTCGGGAAGATCCCCTGGAATAGGAGATGGCAACCTGCTCCAGTATTCTTGCCTGGGAAGTTCCATAGACAGAGGAGCCTGGCAGGCTCCAGTCCATGGGGATTCTCCAGGCAAGAATACTGGAGTGGGTTGCCATGCCCTCCTCCAGGGGATCTTCCCAGCCCAGGGATCAAACTCAGGTCTTCTGCATTGCAGGTGGATTCTTTACCATCTGAGCCACGAGGGAAGTGCATACATTGCAATAGATGTACTTCTTAAGCCTTTTTATCCTGAGGGTCCCCCACCATCTTTTATTTTCCCTTGTAATATATTTGTTGAAGAGACTGGGCCATTGTCCTGTAGAGTTTCCCACAGTTTGTATTTAAGCTTTGCTCCCCCTCCTCAAAGACAACTTCATACGTGGTGGTGTATTCTTGTATTAGGATCAGGAGGCACATAATATCTGATTGCGTCTTAGGATGTGAACAGCCATTGATAGATGCCTAGATCCTTGAATTTATTAAGGACTTAAAATTGGTGCTGTTCTATCATACCTTTGTTAGCTGAAATACTAACAGAGGCATTTCTTATCAACTGTTGGTTTGTATACAAATTTTCATTCTTTTATTTACCTATTTTCATTCAAAATAATGTATTGATTCATTAGCATTTTCCAATTATGGTTTTTAGGTTATTTTATTTAAATTATAAATGTGTAATTTAAATTAAAATGTGTAATACATTTCCAGATGTTTTTAGTTGATAGAATTTGCTGTATAAGGATTATCTGTGTTAGAAGTAGAAATTAATACAGATTATTTGTTTTATTCTAGTTTACATTTATGCCGGATCCTCAGTGAAAATAAAAGCCACGATAGTTCAACTTACAGAGGTAAGACTTTTAAAAGTATCATAGCTATAAGATTTGGCTTGGTCAAAATTAATAAAATACCGTTTTCCATTAAATTTTATAAATAGAAGAGTTAGCATGGAAAGAGAAACTAATTCTGATCTTGTTTGTGCTAGGAAACTTGCAGAAACTGAGGTTCAGTGTTTTTACTAAAGCTGGTTATGTTTAGGTGGTATCTGGGGATCTTGTTAAAGGCAGTTGTCATGGAAAACATTACAAGCAAAGGAGTTGTTTATGACTGCATATCTCAAATATGATTTATTAAGAAAAGTGTTATGCAATTACACTGAATGTAAATTTTTAGTTATTTTAATTTTAGAGAATTTGCTGTTTAATTTTTTTGAATTTAAAATTAGATATATGGATTCAGAAAAGGAGGGGCAAAAACAAAAGCAATGATGCCCAGTAATTTAAACCATTTTCATATATAGCTTTCACTGGGGGTAGAATCAATGACATTTTTTTTTCCAATCTGGAAAAATAATTTATAATCAATATTCTATTTTAAATAAGTTATTAGATAATTTTCTGTAAATGTTTACTTTTATCAAAATTTAAATAATTTAATAATTATTAAACATTAATATTTAATAATTCAATATTAATATGAAAATATATACTTTTTGAAGAACATTTGGATTTTTGAGTAGAAAGCATTTTCAAATGAATGAATGAACCATTTTTCTTTCTGTCATTTGGGTAAGACTTGTTAACACTCCTTGCTCAATCCCCAAAGTTATTTTACAGTCATCCTGCTTTTAAAATTTCAGATCATTCATAAAGATTTTTGAGGTTGTTAATATAATGCCGTTTTTTAATAAGTCAGTTGACTGTCAGAAGAGTAAGACTAAAAAAAGAGTCCTTTTAAAAAGCATTGGATACTTTTCCCCCTCCTCATGTTTGAAACAAGTTTCTAACTTCTCAGTTAACTTGTATCTTGTTTGTGTTTGAAACCTTAAGTGGATAAAAAAAAAAAATTCTCAGAGAAACTATAAATAGCATAACAGGGTGGTTACTCTTAACGGTTTTAAATGGAACTATTTAGATCTTTAATAACTATCAGACTTTTGTTAATTTGCATGGTTGTTCTGATTCACGCATGAAACTCAAATTAGTAGGGGTGTGGCCTCATTGGCTCAATTGTGGGGCTTCTCTGGGCTTCCCTGGTGGCTCAGAGGTTAAAGCGTCTGCCTGCAATGTGGGAGACCTGAATTCGATCCCTGGGTTGGGAAGACTCCCCTGGAGAAGGAAATGGCAACCCACTCCAGTACTCTTGCCTGGAAAATCCCATGGACCGAGGAGCCTGGTAGGCCATGGGGTCTCAAAGAGTTGGACACGACTCAGCGACTTCACTTTCACTTTCTCTTTCTTGCTCTTGCCTACTTGCAGGGAACTGAATGTCATTTGTTTAGAATGTCCTTTGTATATCTCAGGGGGATTGACTTTGTGTATCGTTCCTTCTGCCTTTTCTCTTTTTGCCTCTCTCTCCAAATTGATTTCATTTCAGGAAGGCAGTTTCCCTTGCACATGCTGCTGCTTTTATAAGTTCTTTTTATAAGTTCCCTCCCCCCCCATAAAATAACATAGTAAGGATGGCTGATGAACATGAGCATTCCTAGTGATATTTGACATAACTAGTGGCTAAAATGCTCATATTTCACAAAAAATGTCTAGACTCTCTAGAAATCCCTTTTACTTGTGGCTGTTCTTGAAGCTGCTTTTTCTGAAATGTTAGCATTTATTCTTTTCTGTATAATTATAAGGGTTGTAAATTTTCCTCCCCATGGTAAATCTAAAGTTTTTCAATTTTAGTGTAGATTTAGCAGGGTTTTGTGGACTAGCCTTGATAGTCTCTAAGACATCACTTACTGACTGTTTCTGTGGATAAAATACAACAGGAGTTCCTAGCCATTTAAATGGGCATTTAAATGACATGTGAATTGGGAACTGTCTTTGCTACTTTGTGGATTACATTGTGATTGTTTTGGTGTCAGTGTCAGCAAAATGACCTGGGCCATTTGTTCTCTATTTTAATCTCCTTTGATTAAGGTTAGAATTCCCTCAGCCCCTGTGAGCCCATATTCTTGTGGGAATTTAGTTTATGATGCTCAGCTGTTTTGTTCTTCAGTGAGTGATTGCTTTTTAAAAAATCTTAGTTATGTGGATAATTTCAAATGAATATTATTTGTAACAAAAGCATTTTATTAATGGAAATTGAAAGCATCAAAATGACCTCATATTCCAACCATAGTAACAGATTTTTCCTTTGCATTTTAGTTTTTATGAATTTATTATAAGCATAATGAAGGCATATTTGTGAGAAAGGTAGAATATATTTAATGAATCCTTCATAAAGAATTGGGATAATCTGGCTATATTTCTTTTGTGAATAATTTAGTGGACAAATTAATTTCATTATAAAATACTATTTTCATTGTTTAAGGGGAGATTGATACAAGTTTTGATTTCTATTATGTTCCTTTTTGTGGCCAGTAGTAGACCAAAGGAGATTTTTAAGTATTTGATTTCTTTTAAACATTTTTTTATTTTTATGGCTGAGCTGAATGGCTTGTGGGATCTCAGTTCCCTGAACAGTAATTGAACCCAGGCCATGGCAGTGAAAGCACAGAGTCCTAACCACTAGCTGCTGCTGCTAAGTCGCTTCAGTCATGTCCAACTCTGCGCGACTCCACAGACGGCAGCCCACCAGGCTCCCCCGTCCCTGGGATTCTCCAGGCAAGAACACTGGAGTGGGTTGCCATTGCCTTCTCCGAGGCATGAAAGTGAAAAGTGAAAGTGAAGTCGCTCAGTCGTGTCCGACTCTTAGCGACCCCATGGACTGCAGCCTTCCAGGCTCCTCCGCCCATGGGATTTTCCAGGCAAGAGTATTGGAGTGGGTTGCCATTGCTGTTATGAGGGTTATAATCTTGTGAGAGAGCAATCGGCCTGGGCAACACTCGGAGCCACCAGCGCTGACACTGCATCAACCGCTATTACTGAAACCTTAGGCAAAACTAGGGGGCGCAAGTAACAAGAGAAACAACTTGTTTACATTCCAGTATCTCAAAGTAGCTCCCGAGGAGACACTTATTTCAAAGGGCGAAATAGAAACTTTACGGTTGGAAAACATGGCAGACTTCTCCCCTAACCACTAGACCACCAGGAAACTCCTAAATATTTGATTTCTTAACTTGCTATGTTGCCCTGAAAGATTTTTTGATTTTCTTCAAAAGGGGGTTATAAATTGACTTTGTTTTACATTAATGTTTTTAGAGTTACTTGTTTTCTTACTTTTAAAGAGAGGAAGAAGGTAAAGATTTTAGTGTTTGGGACTAAAGAAAAAGGTAGCTGGAAGGATATGTTCACCTGACCATTAACTTCTACCTCCTCCCAAAACTCCTCCAGGAAAGGGCTAATTGTGAATGAGACAACTGTACTTGTGGTTGATAATTCTCACAGGACTGCTGTTTTTTTGGTCTGTATGTACATATGTAATTATGATCATCCCTTAGTATCTACAGGGAATTGATTCCAGGAGCCCCCTCGAATAGCAAAATCCGAGTATCCTCAAGTCCCTTATATAAAATTGCATAGTACAGTGAATAAAGTCAGTCCTTCATATTCATGGGTACAGAATTTGTGGATACAGAGGGCTGAATATATTTTAGTTTGAATTCTGATGGAAATATAGGAAAAATTGAGGTTTAGGTTTGGGAAGAAATTTCTCTGACAGGGTATGGGTTTTATATTTACTGTTATTCCTTATCTGTTTGTTGTCAGTGTAGCCCTGAGATTGAATTAACTATAATCTGAATGTAGTTAGAAAAATCTGCAAAATCTCTTGGTGAGAAGAATGGTTAATTTATATTCATTTGCTGGAGTTCTACACAGTCCTTAAAAATAATTTTGTAGACTTTGGTACTAGGAGGAAATACTTTTACAAGTGTTTTTCGGGGAATCAGAGTACCAAATGATGTGAACTCTGAATGCAAGTATGTAAAATATGTAGACATATAGAAAAGGATTGGAAGGAAGTGCTCAAGCAATAGTTATGTTACAGTAGTGCAGTCAGTTCAGTTCAGTTCAGTCACTCAGTCGTGTCTGACTCTTTGCGACCCCATGAACCGCAGCATGCCTTTTTCTACTCTTTAAGTATTGTGTTTTTGTGAAAATAAAAGGAAAAAAATCTGCTAGAGAAAAGCGTTAGAAATATATTTTTCTTAATCATTATTGGTGTTTATAATCTGAGAAGTAGGAAATACATAGGTCTTCCCTTAGAGGGCTGTCTTTCATGTTCAAGAGATTGTGTCCTTATACTCTTTCTTTTATGTTTGACAGATTTCCAGCAAGCTCTTTATGAATTATCATACCATGTCATTAAAGGAAATCTAAAGCATGAACAGGCATCTAATGTTCTTAGTGACATTAGTGTAAGTATGCATATGTTTTTTAAATTTTATAATTGTTACATTTTTTTTTTGCCTTTGATACAAGGGATCCTGAAGTATAACTTGTGTTTTATTTTATTCAAAATGGTAAGCCATTGTTGCTGGACAGTAATATAGGTATTTTAATCTTTTTCTGTGGCTCTGAGTAGAGCAGAAAATATTAGGTAAGCTGGGAGGGCAAAAACATCTATAAAAATATTGGTTAGAATGTTCTCTCAATATTAACATAAGAAGACATTTTCTTTTGTTTGTGGTTATATTTAGATATTAAATATATTTTAAAAGCTGAGGATGAAATTATTTTAAAATGAAGTTGTATGATTCTAACTTAATGCTAATTTTCATGTTTGCTTTAGAAAATAATAGAAAATAATAACTAGATTTTTTCCCTCACCTTTCAGTGGCTATTTAAAGGTGAGAAAAAAAACTTTGTTTCACTCTTTTGTTTAGTAGGCTTCCCCGGTGGCTCAGATGGTAAAGAAATTGCCTGCAATGCAGGAGACCTGAGTAGGAGATTCCCTGGAAAAGGGAATGGCAACCCTCTCCAGTATTCTTTCCTGGAGAATTCCATGGACAGAGGAACCTGGCAGGATACAGTCCATGGGGTCACAAAGAGTCAGATACGACTGAGCCACTAACACATATTTTTACACTTGTATAAATAAAGGTACATGTCCAGTTGAGAACAGCTTTCATAATAAGTATTTTTGAGGTGGTACCTGGAGTTTCTTGATACCTGTATGAATTTCTGTAGGCTTTAAATGTCTGTAGCCTTTAGCTTTGTATGATTTTTCTGCTTCCCCAAGGATAGTCTTAAGGAATTTCTGTGTTTAGTTGTTGTGATTTTTTCCCCCCATCATGTTGAGATGTATTTGAGCAGTAGAGGTTCAGTATGAGTTTCTCTTTTACCCCTAAATTGTCTCTATCTGATTAGTTCATGTAGGAGTACTCTATTTCTTCAATAAGTGATATTCTGTGTTTGAAAACTCTTGTCTTGCTCTATTATTTTGGAGCACTTTCATTCAAGTAGATATAGCCAGATTTCATAGCCCTTAAGAAAAGACTAATGTCTGATTGGCAATTAAGGTCATTTCATTCTGTAAATTGGGCATGAGTATAGGGTTTATTGTGCTAATGGAATCTGATTCTAATACTCTTCCCACTTATTGAGAGTGAATAGTCCAAATGAACTTAATGTGTTTCATTCTTACGTAGCCTCCCTTTCTTTGAGTGCTTAGTAATATATATATACTTCTGCAGCTGGATCCTTTGTCATGGCTAGATTCTCATAGTCCCATATTGCACTCTCCCTTATCTTAGCCACAGAAACATATCTTGTGTCTCTTACAGCTGCCAGGTTTTTCTTTAGAATTATATTTCTTTCCTTTACTCTCTGAAAATAGGCTAATTTTAGTGTTGCTATAGTGCCAGCAAACTAATTGCAGTAATTGAACAGTGATCCTTACTAATGAAAAATGGCTCTAAAACTGGGCATGGGAGTGTGAAGTCAGGAGACAAATCTATTATAAATGTTGGATCCGTTTCTCCAAAGTATGCAAACATCAGTGCATAAAGAAAATATAGATTTTTGGTAGTTATTTTCATCTTCAGAGAATCTTGAGTTATGAGACAACTGCTTGTACTTATTGTATTTTTCAGATTTCTGTTCTGAATACTATGATTTTTGCTTAGGTCAATGTTGACTCAGGTATGAGCACAGCATTTAAAGTTTTAGATGAAACATGTACCATTTCAAACAATCTTACTTTAGATAGGTGTAAGGTACTCCAAATTCCAGTGGTTTCTGACATGAAACTTCATTGGAAAAATGTTACTCGTTTGTGTTTTTTATTATTTCCTGAGGTGCTTGTTTAAGGTTCATTTTTTTTTAACTTAAGTTATTTCATGGTAGACATTTAAACAGGTTTTCTAACCATTATCTCCCTGTTTTAATTTTCTCTGTGTTATGAAATTTGAAGAATTTTATTTGTCAACATAGTGGTATTAGGGTTTCGTTTTTAAGTTTTACTGAAGAGTGTTATTGTGAACCCATAATACTTGCTAGTGTGCTATTCTAGTATTTACTGTGAATAATTATATATTTTTTTAATTAGGAATTTCGTGAGGATATGCCCTCCATTCTTGCTGATGTATTCTGCATATTAGGTAGGTATTAATAAGCCTGTATTAATTTCACTTATAAATAGCCTTTATTTCACTTGTAAAAGGTGTTTGGAAAATTAATGTTCTTTGTTAAATAAAATATTTTTTTAAGCTAAGGATTTTACAGATGTTTCTACAAATCTAGATTATATTTTTTTACTTTATAGAGAATATAGTATTGCAAGTCAAATGTGAGTTTAATCACTATATTTAAATAGTTCTACTTTATAATTTAAATGGTTTGAATTTTTCCAAATGTATCTTTGTATAAAATTGAGCTAAGTTAAGTCATTTCAGGTTTAAAAATCCAGGTTTTCTGAAGTTAGTCTGAATTATTCAGATTTTAGTAACCACCTAATTAATATTATTCAATGTGGGTTATCAGTGAATGTCAGAATATCAAATTTAGGACACTCAAGAGATAATTACTTTGCTATTGTACTCTTTTGATTTTTAATTTTAGGAAGAGTAAGAGGAGCCAAAGTAATCAAAAATACTTTTGTTTTGAGGATAAGAAACCAGCTTTGGAAATAAAACTTCTCTCTTTGTCCAGAATAAATAAGAATTCATGCAAGATCCCTGGAGAAGGGATAGGCTACCCATTCCAGTATTCTTGGGCTTCCCTGGTGGCTCAGCTGGTAAAGAATCCACCTGCAATGTGGGAGACCTGGGTTCAATCCCTGGGTTGGGAAGATTCCCTGGAGAAGGGAAAGGCTACCCACTCCAGTATTCTGGCCTGGAGAATTCCATGGACTGTACAGTCCATTGGGTCGCAAAGAGTCAGAGACGACTGAGTGACTTTCATTTTCACATGCAAGATAAGAATGGAATTTCTTTGACTTGGAACAAAAGGTAGTATCCCTCCATGGGAAGCATGGATTTGAAAAATAATGTATATTACAAATATATTACTCTGATTTTAAATCTGAATTAAAGTATCTGAGCACAGTTTTCCACATCAGTTTTAAACTTTCTGTAACTTTGATCTGTTAGAAAACATTACCAGACATTATAATATTCACTTTAAAATAAGACTTATTCTCTGAGAGTTTTTCAGGCTGGAATGAATTACTTTACTTTAGCTCATTAATCTTAACTCTTAGAATGAGATAGGTTACTTAATTTGTCTTACTGAGAATCTGGAATTCGATTGCAACAAATCTAAATGCCTGGTCCTTGATCCTTCATGATGTTTAAGATTTTATAACATCAGTAATATTGTGAATAGGTCAAAATGTATGTGGACTGTGAGTGATAAATGAAAAGAGCAGACAATTGATTGGATGACAGTATGTCCCCTTTCTGTTTTGTTTTCCCTGGCGTGATTATTAATTGTGTGTTCTGTCAAACTTAAAACTCCTGATTTAGATGATAAAGTATTTGTCTTTGCTATCTATTGAATTGATTGATTTTAATTTTTAGAGCAGGCGCTAAATATATTATATTACAAATAAATACAACATAAGTCAAGTTTCAATTTAAAATATTGTTTTTACTATAAGGAGAAAAGGAAAGATATACCCATTTGAATGCAGAGTTCCAAAGAATAGCAAAGAGAGATAAGAAAGCCTTCCTCCGTGATCAGTGCAGAGAAATAGAGGAAAACAATAGAATGGGAAAGACTAGAGATCTCTTCAAAAAAATTAGAGATACCAAGGGAACATTTCATGCAAAGATGGGCTCAATAAAGAAACAGTATGGACCTAACAGAAGCAGAAGATATTAAGAAGAGGTGGCAAGAATACACAGAAGAACTATATAGAAAGATCTTAATGACCCAGATAACCACGATGTTGTGATCACTCACCTAGAGTCAGACATCCTGGAGTGCAAAGTCAAGTGGGCCTTAGGAAGCATCACTATGAACAAAGCTAGTGGAGGTGATGGAATTGTAGCTGAGCTGTTTCAAATCCTGAAAGATGATGCTGTGAAAGTGCTGCACTCAAACTCAATATGCCAACAAATTTGGGGAACTCAGCAATGGCCACAGGACTGGAAAAGGTCAGTTTTCATTCCAATCCCAAAGAAAGGCAATGTCAAAGAATGTTCAAACTGCCTCACAATTGCACTCATCTCATGTGTTAGCAAAGTAATGCTGAAAATTCTCCAAGCAAGGCTTCAACACATGTGAACCGGGAACTTCCAGATGTTCAAGCTGGATTTACAGAAGGCAGAGGAACCAGAGATCAACTTCCTAACATCCGTTGGATCATAGAAAAAGCAAGAGAGTTCCAGAAAAACAGCTGCTTTATTGACTATGCCAAAGCCTTTGACTGTGGATCACAACAAACTGGAAAATTCTTCAAGAGATGGGAATACCAGACTACCTTATCTGCTTTCTGAGAAATCTGCAGGTCAAGAACTAACAGAACCAGACATGGAACAATGGACTGGTTCCAAATTGCGAAAGGAGTAGGTCAAGGCTGTATATTGTCACTCTGTTTATTTAACTTATATGCAGAGTACATCATGAGAAATGCCAGGCTGGATGAAGCACAAGCTGGAATCAAGATTGCCGGGAGAAATATCAATAACCTCAGATACGCAGATGATACCACCCTTGTGGCAGAAAGTGAAGAGGAACTGAGAGCCTCTTGATGAAAGTAAAAGAGAGTGAAAAAGCTGGCTTAAAACTCAACATTCAAAAAACAAAGATTATGGCATCCGGCCCCATCACTTCATGACAAATAGATGGGGAAACAATGAAAACAGTGACAGATTTTATTTTGGGGGGCTCCAAAATCACTGCAGATGGTGATTGCAGCCATGAAGTTAAAAGATGTTTGCTCCTTGGAAGAAAAGTTATGACCAACCTAGACAGCATATTAAAAGGCAGAGACATTACTTTGCCGACAAAGGTCCGTCTAGTCAAAGCTATGGTTTTTCCAGTAGTCATGTATGGATGTGAGAGTTGGACCATAAAGAAAGCTGAGCGCTGAAGAATTGATGCTTTTGAACTGTGGTGTTGGAGAAGACTCTTGAGAGTCCCTTGGACTGCAAGGAGATCCAACCAGTCCATCCTAAAAGAAATCAGTCCTGAATATTCGTTGGAAGGACTGATGTTGAAGCTGAAAAACTCCAATACTTTGGCCACCTGACGTGAAGAACTGACTTATTAGAAAAGACTCTGATGCTAGAAAAGATTGAAGGCAGGAGGAGAAGGGGACGATAGAGGATGAGATGGTTGGATGGCATCACTGACTTGATGGACATGAGTTTGAGCAAACTCCGGGAGTTGGTGATGTACAGGGAAGCCTGGCGTATTGCAGTCCATGGAGTTGCAAAGAGCTGGACACGACTGAGCAACTGAACTGAACTGATATGTTTATAAGTCTGAAAGAATGATTTGTAGATATCATTTTGTGGAAGCTGTTAGTTCTTGATAGTGTCAGAAATACATTTTTGTCTTTCTCTGGGTAATCAGTTATCAGTTTATCAGTAAAGTTCTAGTAATTTGTTTTTTTATTGACTTATTAGGATATATTTTCCCTTCATAGTTGTGTAATAATAAGAATGATTGTTACAAGTCATTGCTTTTTACTAGTAACATGAATTCATGAAGATGGTGTTTGGTTGCTCTTGGGAAATTTCTTTTAGCCTATCCAGTCCATTTTTACAAGCAAGATTAGGATGGCAAACTTGGAAAGAGAATTTCCCACACCTGCCCCCCTCACTCACCCACTCCTACCCTTGGCAGAAAAAAAAATGATCCCAGGGTGACCCCAGACCAAGATAGGGGAATAGGAGTAAGAATGTGAGCTATCTCTAATGATAATGATCATGATAATTATAATGATTATAACAGTAATAATAATATAGGTGCCATTTTGGACCATCTTCTATATGTTCAGAAAACATTTTTAATGTTTTCTGTAAGGGAGGTTTATGGATCAGAAAATTGAAGCTTAGGAAAGGAATTTCGCAAGGCCACACAACTAGTAAGGCAGAATTTGAACCTGGGTCTTTTTTGGTTCTAGAGTCCATGATCTTTTTACTGCATCATGTTGTCTTTCTAATATTTTGACAATTATAAGGGAAATCAGTGCTGTACTCTCCTGGTTGAGATAGCATTTTCCTTTAAAAGACTGATCATGTAAGGGTGAGCAGGCCTGAGAGGTATTAATATATTAACCCAAAAGGAAAGTGTGGTGTAACTTGATGCACTGTTGGGACCTCTGAGCTGGGTTGGTGATTGGTAATAGTGGGCCTAGAGTTTTAAATGACTGAGGACTTTTTAGTAAAATCAGAGGGAAATTAGAACTTTGATGCTGATTTGGGGTTCAGGAGTCAGGAATAGTATATGAATTTATTGGAATAGTTTCATGAGTTAGAATAAAAAGAATAAATTAAACAGGGAAGGCATAATTTGGATAATAGATTCCTGTGTTGATGATTGAGATAACTTAGCTAATAAATTTACTGAGGTCCCATTAAGCATTTCCTAACATGGTCAGAACCCAGAGAGTTGTATTTTAATCAGGTCTGGTGGCTAAGAGGAGAGTATATATGGTTTGTAGAAGATGAACCTGCTACCCAAGTACTCTGATTTTAGGGACTTTGGAGGTAGATTTTAGAGACTGTAGGGCCTTGGAGAGTAGATAGATATTGGTTAAAAGAAGAGGCCCAATTTAGTCCTGACCTCTCAAGATCAGTATGTTTGAAGTTCTAGGCTGGGGAGGGACCAGAAAACCAGCTAGTGGGGAGACCACTTGGGAGTCCCTGGAAAGGGTTGCACAAGAGATGCACATGAATTTAAAGTCTTACTGAGGGATTGAGATCGTACTGGAATTTACAGTACATTACAGGGTGTATAAATTGCACCCTGAAATTCCCTTAATACCCTTGATCTGATTGTGTGCTTAGCTATAGTAGTCAGAATGTTGGGAAATGGCACTTTCCAAGATGGAAAAGTGGAAAAGAGCCAGGAAAATGTGGATGTGTTTAACAAGGTCCTCTTCTCTTTTGATTCTTAGTGATGTCAATAGAAAGTAAACTGAAGGAAAGCAGTGGTACAATGTCTGTCTGAGGGGAACCCTAGAACTCTTAGAGGAGAATTTTTATTGCATCACTAAAATGGGTGCCTTTTTCTGTAGTACATTTTAAATATGTTGATTTTTAAAGTAAAGTAATGGTGTGTCATCAGTTAAAACAATAATTCTGAGATCAATCTTGTAATCCTGCTAATCCTGGTTGAAGTTTTTGATCCTTAGCGTTTAGAACTAATTGTTTATTTCCTGTATACTTTAGATGAGAAAATTGTTTGACAAATTCTTTGAATAATTTACTGAAGCTCAAGGAGGTGTCATTTTCTTAAAAAAATATTTAAGTAGGAAGAAAATGAAAACCTTCACTGAATTTTTCTTTGCTGACTAGAATTGTAATTCAAAATAAGATGTTAAAAATATCTTTTAATACAGTTTTCATAGAGTTGGTGACCAAGTAGCTTGGTTAGAACATGGTACGTGGTACCAGTGTAGTCAGTCAAAGGCTTGATCTTCATGAATAATAGTGTCTTTAGTATTAGAAGAGATCTTTGTTGTCACCCAGTTCAATTTTCCACCTTATTGTCTCTGACACATGGTCATTTAAACTTTGCTTGAATGTTTCCATTTTTTTTCTTGGCTATACCACATGACTTGTGGGTCCTTAGTTCCTCAACCAAGGGTTGAACCCAGGCCTTGGGTAGTGAAAACACCAAGTACTAACCACTGGACCACCAGGAAATTCCCGAATGTTTCCCTTTTTTTTTTTTTTTTGAAAGCAGTCGTTTTTTGAAGCTTTGTTGCTTCCAATGCCTTAGCACATAGCTCCATGATCAACTGACCATTTTATGGATATGCCATTGGTCACAGGCTCAGTCTTCAATATCATGAGAAATTAATTCTAATTATTCATATGTGTATGAAGGACTGCTTATGCTTATCACCGTTTAAAATTTTCCCCCCAATTCAGAATGAGGTATTTTAAATTTAGTTAGTTTTAAAGAAGCGAGGTATGTTATAGTTCTGTAGTCTAGAAAAATCAATCAAACTTTCACCTTTTTTTCCTTCATCATTGTAGATATTGAGACAAATTGTTTAGAAGAAAAAAGCAAGAGAGACTATTTTACACAATTGGTATTAGCATGTTTGGTAAGTTTTAAAAAATACTTTCCATTTCTCAGTTTTTTATGGAATGATTGTAATGACAATCATGTTAATGGAGAAGGATATTGACATTCAGTTGACTGTTCATTATAAGGTGAGACTTGGGTTTTGAAATGGAATGCTTTGTAAAATTAGACATGCTATTTCTATGAAATAGGCATGCTACTGTATCAAACTATCTATGCATATAGAACCTTTGGTGATACTCCTGACCTAGAAAGTTTCTAACTAAGGAAAAGGTAAGCATCTATCAGATGAGTAGAAATGATGTGGACAGCTTTTAAACTGAACGATTTTTCATAAACTATTAGGCAAGGAGGAAAAGAATGGAGGTAGTTTAAAAATAATAAATTTTAGAACTTGTTATAATCATTGTCTAGTAAACCATTTTATGTTCATAAATTTAGAACCAAGGAGGAATGGCATTACTTAGACCTGGAAGAATGTCCTTGTCTTTGCTGCACTAGAATCTGACTTAAACAGTAGAAACCAAAGAAGGCTGAAGTGCTGCATTATTTTAACGAAAATTCAATTTTAATCAGAATTACATCTCTAGTTCTTGTCATTTGTAGGCTATGGAGAGCATGCATATAATTTTTAGTGAAGTTTTAAAAAGCTACATGTTGTATTTTTCAATACTTTGAGAGTCATTTTTGTTAAATTGAAGTTCTAAGCCTTTTTATGAAGTTGTATATGTGTGTATATATAATATGTGATTTTAATATTTGAGAAAATTATTTTGCATGTTTTAAGATTGTGGATGCATAGTTGGAATGCTGAGGAATAAATGGCCTTTAATATTTTTTAATACAGTATTTAGTTTCAGACACAGTTCTAAAGGAACGCTTGGATCCAGAAACATTGGAATCATTAGGGCTTATCAAACAATCACAGCAATTCAATCAAAAGTCAGTTAAAATCAAGACAAAACTCTTGTAAGTACATGTATTTTTATATTGCAGATCAAGTACCTGTGTATGTTTTTTACTTCCCATGTTGAATACCAGAAGTTTTTAAAGGTGTTTTGAAGACTTTAGTTGTTTTTGCTGTTAGAGTGTGTCTTGTGTTTTTTCTTTCTAAGAGTGGCCTATGGTTATTGAGTCAGCAGTGAACTTTACCTGTGTGAAACCAATGTTAATTTCTTTTCCTTATTAGAAGTTAAAATAATCAATGTTTTTATTACTACCAGTAAAATAATTTACAACTAGAGTATATTCTTGTCAATGATGGAGATAGTGTTATGTTAGCAGTATCATTTCCTTGTGTAGCTGGTTTCCCCTGTGTAATTCATATTGGGGTGTCTCTTATGAATCACTGTTATTTTCTATCCTAAAAGATACACAAAGAGGTAAACTTTCAACAACTGTTCTTTTGGTGATTTAATATGAGTAAGAAAATTCAATGAAAAGAATACATTAATCTTATGCAGGCCTGTTAATTGAAATTAATTTTATCTGCTTTGTGATGTTTATCTAATTTCAGTTATAAGCAGCAAAAATTTAATTTGTTAAGAGAAGAAAATGAAGGTTATGCCAAGCTGATTGCTGAATTGGGGCAAGATTTATCTGGAAATATTACTAGTGATTTAATCTTAGAAAATATCAAATCTTTAATAGGTAAGATGTACATTATATGGTATATGTTACTAAGAATAAATTTGACTGTTGAAGAATATCCATAAAGACAAACTTAGTGCATTTTCTATAGATCTTTGTTTTTAAATTAAGAAACGCGAGAAGTGTTCAGCTTGTACTTTTAAGATTATTATCAACAGAAAAGAATTTGAGATGATATTTGTAAGAAATCTTTTTGGTACTCTTACCCTTTTGTTTATACTAGTTTCTGCTCTCTAGTATTTCTATCTTTAAATTTTAGATATTTTCCAATAATTTTATGGAGGGCAGAAAATAAGCAAAAGCGAAACTTTAATAAAATCTTTGATGAACTCTTGAAATGTGGAGATGTTCAGTTCTTTTGAACTTGATTTTAAAAATACTAAGCAACTTTGATAGACATTTTATCTGTTAAAAGTAAGTATAGCAGATGTTGTAAAAGTGTAACAAAGAGGAGAGTATTATTTTCCCTCCCTTTTGAATAGAATTTCTTTAGCATTGTTCTTTCCATTTTTAAATTTCTTTGACTGCATGGGGTCTTAATTTGCAGCATGTGGTGTTTTTGTTGGGTCGTGTGTCGCGGCGCTTGGACTCTGGAGTGTGCAGGCTCAGTACTTGTGGTGTGCAGGCTCTCTAGTTGTGGCGTGTGGGCTCCAGAGTGCACGGACTTCAGTAGTTGCAGCATGCAGGCTGAGTTGCTCTGTGGCATGTTGGGATCTTAGTTCCCTGACCAGGAATTGAACCAGCGTCCCCTGCACTGCATGGCAGATTATTAACCACTGGACCTTCATGGAAGTCCTAGCATTGTTTTTTGTATTGAGCATTTGGAAGAAATAGCTGGCTTCTATAGAAAGGAGGAATGAATGATAGAAAAATAAGGTACTTCTGATTTTTCAAGAATGGAAAGAATTTTTGCTATTTGTTAGGTGTTATGCTCTCTCAGGGAAGATTTTGCAACAGTTGGATGTCTTAAGTGTTGAAACCTGTTGGAGAAGTCATATTTTCTGCTTCACTAGTTTTATATAAAATTTTATTTATTTTATTTATTTGTTATTTTTGGCTGTGCTGAGTCTTTGTTGCTCTGCATGGGACTTTCTCTAGTTGTGGTGCATGGGCCCCCATTGCAGTGGCTTCTGTTGTTGAAGAGCACAGGCTCCGGGACAGGTGGGTTCAGTAGTTGTGGTGCACAGGCCTAGTTGCCTTATAGCACGTGGAATCCTCCTAGACCAGGGATTGAACCCATGCCCCCTGTGTTGGCAGGTGGATTCTTAACCATCGGATCACCAGGCAAGTCCTTCACTGGTTATATTTTATTAGAGGATATGTCCGCTCAGTCATGTCCGGCTCTTTGTGGCCCCATGGACTGTAGCCCACCAGGCTCCTCTGTCCATGGGATTCTCCAGGCAAGAATACTGGAGTGAGTGGGTTGCCATTCCCTTCTCCAGAGGATTTAGAGGATGCTTATGCTCAATTCTCAGTTATTTTCTGTGGTTTTGAAATTTGTGTATGATTAAGAGAGAAGAGGTATCCTAGTCCTTTCTTCCTTTCTCCAGTGGGGACCCAGATAAAACTAGATTTACTGCAGTTACCTTTGCTTTTAACTTAGGCTTTTGGTGACCAACTGGTATAGAGGTAAGGAGCTTTTAGTTTAAATTTACCCTTTTCTTTGAAGTAAGTTTTATTCTGGCAACTGATTAAGTCTCTTTGCTACTTCCATTGTCAATTTAACACCAAGACTGGCAATCCCCTAGGGCTGCAGGGCTCTTGCTTGCTTAAACTGTGTGGCAGTGACCCATTAAAAAAAATGACCTGTAGGGTTTCCTTTCTGTTCTTTCCAGGGTAGGCTCTACATTTTTCCTGCAGCATTTTGATCTAGTTTGAGATGTTTGTCAGTACTACCTTGCTATAGGTTTGTCTTGTATCCTGCCATGTACTGTCAAAATGGTATTCCCTACATAAAAGTTCTGTGCTGTATGAGGTCTTCACGTTTTTAAAAACTTTATCTGCTTGTTTGTTGACATCTCTTGTCTGTCCTTGTCCCTTCTATTTTTTGTCCTTGTGAGTTTATACTTTATTAGTTCTTTGTTATTTTGGGAACATTTCAGAGAGGGATTTTTGTATGCTTTTATCTAACTGAGAATAACATACACTATGTACTTTCTTTTCTTGAACTTTGTCCCTATAAAGAACAGGTTATGTTACTGTATCTGAAGAACAGTGTGACAATCACAGCTGTAAGCTCATGACTCACATGGATATTCCATGAGTTTAAAGAATTTGATTTCTTGGGCTAACCCTCTATTCTAGTCTGTCAGGTGTACTACAAAGCTCGATAGCCCAGAAGCACTCAAATGCCACCTCTGCAGAGTAGACTTCTTTGGCTACCCCACCCCCAACTCCAACACTCCCTATTGTTCACTATATTCCTTCTGAGCATTCGGCACCATATAATATGCACTGTATTTTATGCCACACCCACTGGAATGTAAGTAAGTTCTATGAGAACGAGGGTTTTTGTCTGTTCTGTTTGGTACCTCTAACCTTAGTGCCTGGTATGTAGGTGCTGAATAAATACTTGTTGAAAAACAAATGAATGTTTCCCCCTTTCTAGAATAGTTTATACTGATTCTTAGCCTCTTTCTCCCAGCATGGAGGATTTGAGAAAGTTCATTTCCCTGGCTCAGTGTTTGTTTCTCTTTGGCTAGCTGATTCCTCTCCTCCCCCATTGTCTGAGAAAGAAATTTTTCATAGTTGAAGACTGAGTACTCACTCTTTCGGTGTTAGAATTTACCGGATTCCTCCTCAGTGTAGACTCTAGGTAGTCCTTGTCTCATCTGGCCAGAGGAGTTCACTAACATAGCATCCTGCTCTTCATGACATCTTTGGATGAGTTTCCTCTTGTTTATTCCCATTTTTTTCTCTCTAGAAGCAATCTAGACAGATAATACCTGAGCTATCTCAGGTCTGATCTCCTTCACCAGCCACTGACAGAACTGGTACCTGGTTTGGGAGGCTTGCATTTTTAGATACATTTATATTTCAGGGTACTTGGTCTGATCAGGAGAAATCCTTATTTATCATTCTATAATTAAAAGCTGGTATTTAAATGAGGTATTTAAATGCTCATTTAAATACTCATTTGCTCCCTAAAAGATTCTGGCACATCAAAATTTTATGTCCTAAATATGAAAAACAGTATTTATATTCTGTCAGATAGCTTTGGGCTGTTTACTGCAAGCAAGCAAGGATTAGGAACAGTTATGAGTCTATCTGGTGGTTGCAATCTCGAGTCTGACAGTAAGTTTGAGAAACTTAATAGGAATGTATAGTGATTATTAGGCTCTTGAGCTGCCATGTCATAGATGCCTCACAGATGATCCCCACATCAAGATGGCAAAAAGTATATTTTAGAAATTAGGGGAAAGAATATCAGAGATGGACTCTGTTTTTTGGCTATGCCGAGCAGCTTGTGGGATCTTTTCCCTACCAGGCATTCAACCTGGGCCCTTAGCAGTGAAGGTGCTGAGTCCTAACCACTGGACTGCTGAGAAACTCCCAGAGATGGACTCCTTTGATTGCTGAACTAAACTATAAGCTGTCTATTCTTCTGTATGCCCTTCAGAAAAAGTAATAACTAGTAGGTATTCTTTCCTTTTCTTTCTTCTAAATTAGTGGTCAGCAAACCTTTTCTGTAAAGGATGAGATGGTAAATATTTTTTTCCTTTGTGGGCCATATGTTTTTTGTTGTAGCTACTCGCTTTTGCCATTGTAGTGTGAGATCAGGCGTGGACAATATGTAAATAAAGGAGTGTCTGTGACAGCACAACTTTACTTACAAAAATTGAATGGGTTTGATCCATAGGGTGTGGTATGCTGATTGCTGCTGTCAGTCAAAAGTTATGGCTAAAAATTAGTCATGGAGCTAGCTTGAGTTTAGTTTTGGAGACTGAAAATGATTCTTGCTGGTTTGGGGGTTAGTGGCCCAGGATCTTTTTGGCTTTGACTCTGATTCTTTCCATCTCATGCAGAATCAGAGCCCTCTTGGCCAAACCTCAGGACCTTCATTTGTCACCTGGTGTCCAAAGTTGTAAATCTGACTGGAGGTGGGAAAGGTGGGGTGAGAGTCTTTTCCTCCTCCGGTCTCACAAGCCCTCTTAGTTGCTTGTTAAGTGACCAGAGAAACATTAAAAACGAAACCCCAAGTCAAATGATTTTATTCTTTGGCAGATTATGGGACATTTAACCCCTTTGAGTACATTATCTTGAATGTACTTAGTATTTTGTCTTCAGATCAGTTTGGATATAAGAGCCACTCAGCCTTGAAGCTTCTTATTGTATCAACACTCTCCTATCCCTTGGAAACGGAAACCAGTTGACTGCTTCTTTTACCTAAGGCTTTGCTTTATTGGTGTTTCTTTCCTGTACATGAGTTACAAAGAAGTCATTTATCTCTACTATGAAAAAGAAGATAGCAATCGGTGTTCTTAAGTATAGTTTTTTTTTAACTATTATACTTTTATTTTGTTTGATGCATTGCTCTGCATCTTGCTTCTCTGGTTCTTGCCTTGAAATGTGTAGTTTTTTGCAAATACTGTTTTCTTAGAAATAGTCTAGCATAAGTTTTCATTAGCCTGTTTTAGTCTATTCAGGTTTCTGTAACAAAATATCATAGACTGTGGGGCTTATAAACAACAGAAATGTATTTCTCACAGTTTTGGGAGCTGGAAGTCCAAGACCAGGGTGCCAGCATGGTTGGGTTCTCATGACAGCTCTCTTCTGGGTTGCAGACTGCTAACTTACTGTTGTATCCTCATGTGGTAAAAGGGGCAAGGGAGCTCTCTTTTCTAAGGGCATTACTCTGATTCATGAGACTATGCTTTTATGACCTATTCATCTCTCAAAGAGCCTACCTCCTAATACCATTTCATTGGGCATTAGAATTTCAATATGAATTTTGGAAGTACAAAAAACATTCAGACCATGGCTTAGCCTGCTTCTAAAGTAATTCTACATGCCAAAGCTACATCATGTCCTTTTGTTTAGAACATGGTTTTTCTTTGTCTTATAAGGTTTATTCTGTCAGGAACATGATAATTGAAGCTATCATTCTGTTTTATTGTCAAAAATGTATAGGCTGGACGTCTCTCCCTGTCATGTTTACAGTGTTACCCAGGTCTTTTTGTCTCTGTTAGGAATCTCAATTTGACCTATCCCTAAAAGAACCATTGTCACTTTAATCATGTTTTTTGCCTCTAATTGGAGTTAGTTGCTCTAATACTGGCCATCTTATCCATCTTTGGGGAACATTCAGTTACTTTTCATTGCATTTTTCCCAAAGATATATCATCCAAAAGGTGTGAACTTTCGTTACGGGTAGGGAAGGCATTAATCTCTGTATCACAAGCATTTGGTACATAGTGGGTAGTTACTTAATGTTTATTTAAATGAAGGACTGAATCCATGGTCATTACAGGTCTACCATTTAAAATGTTATTTCCCATATGGTTCCCTGTTTGTTTCTGAAAAAGCGTGTGTGTGTGTGTGTGTGTATTGCTTAATGTAGCTGATGTAGAGGTAGGAGGTAGGCTTTATGCTTTTTCTCAGGATGACATGACTATCAATGCTTGGGCTGGATAAAAGCCCTTTTAAGATGTTTGAGCACAAGATTGCCTGTTCTACCACAACTGCCATTAGAAAAAAAATTATTTTGTACAATTTAAGCTTACTTATTGATGCTAAAATCTTTATCGTATATGAAATAGCTTAACTGTTATTTAGCAAATCTCTGCCATTTAAAAAATGATTTTCTAAATCCTTCATTTGGTTTCTTTTTCTTTGTTATATAGCATATGTGTGTTAGTCGCTCAGTCGTGTCTGACTCTTGTGACCCCATGCACTGTAGCCTGCCAGGCTCCTCTGTCCATGGGATTCTCTAGGCAAGAATACTGGAGTTGGTAGCCATTTCCTTCTCCAGGGCATCTTCCCAGCCCAAGGATCGAACCCTGTTCTGCATCGCAGGCAGATTCTTTACCATCTGAGCCACCGGGAAAGCCCATTATGTAGCATAGGTCATTCCAATTGATTGGACTAACTTATGGCACCTGAGACATATAACAGAAAACTCATAAGCCAGATTTTTTTGGTAAGAAATGCAAACATTGTCATCTGTTATAAATAAATGTTGCATCCTGTTCATCTAGGTTGCAACCTTAAATTGCCTCTAGAAAGAAATTGGTTGATATTACAGATCACTGTAAAATAACCTTTGTGGAATAATACTGTTAAACAAAACATAATATATCAATGGTTCATTCTGTAACACATTGAAAATATAAACTGTAAAGCAGTGTGACTGAAACACAACATTTCCATGTAATATGTTGCTGTTTTAGTCCTTATACACAAGTTTTGTGGACTGTAGCTTAAATGGGTAATTATAAGCTAACATTTTTTTCTAAAGTATATTCAATGTATCTTTTGTTCTCTGATAGAATAGAGCATTGTTCATTTTTATTTAGTTGAGTGAATTTTTATATTTAGTAAATGTAGGAGTAGTTATAAGGTTGGAAAGTTTGCTAGATCCTACTTCCATACTCTATTGTTAGTGTTATAGCAGTTTGAAGGCTTTTGTTTTTTCAACTTTATCTAGGCATGAAGTGTTAGTCGCTCAGTTGTGTCTGACTGTTTGGGACCCCATAGACTGTAGCCCACAAGGCTCCTCTGTCCATGGGATTCTCCAGGCAAGAATACTGGAGTGGGTAACCATTCCCTTCTCCAGGGGATCTTCCTGACCCAGGGATCGAACCCGGGTCTCCTTCAATGCAGGGAGATTCTTTACCATCTGAGCCACTGGGGAAGCCCATCTAGGCATAATTAACGTACAATAAAATGTGTGTATTTAAAGTGTACAGCTTGAGTTTTAACACATATATACACCTGTGAAAACATCTCCACAATCTAGATAATGGACATTTCTATCACCCACCCTCCAGATTTCCTCTTGTCCCTTTGTATTTCATTCCTCCTTACTCTTTATTTCCTCCCGGAATAATCAATGATCTGCTTTCTTTCTTTTTTATAATGCTGTTGCATTTTATTTTAATTTGTAAATTTTTAAAAATATTTTGTCTGTTCTTGGTCTTCATTGTTGAACATGGGTTTTCTCTAGTTGTGGTGAGCAGGGTCTAATCTCCAGTTGCATCGTGCAGGCTTCTCATTGCAGTGGCTTCTCTTGTTGCAGAGCACACACTCTAGGGCATGCAGGCATCAATAGTTGCGGCTTGCGGGCTCTAGAGCATGGGCTCAGTAGTTGTGGTGCATGGGCTTAGTTACCCCATAGCATGTGGAATCTTTCTGGAGCAAGGATCGAACCCATGTCCCCTGCATTGGCAGGTGGCTTCTTAACCACTGGACCACCAGGAAAGTTCAGTGATCTGCTTTCTAGACTATAGATTAGTTTACATTTTCTATAATTCTTTTATAAATAAAATAATACAGTGAACTTTTATTTTGGTCTGACTTATTTCATTCAGCATAATTATTTTGTAATTTATCCATGTTGTTGCTTGTATTAGTCGTTCTTGTTATTGTTGAATAGTATTCCACTGTATATTTACAGTTATACTGTACTACACTTTATTCATTCACTTGTTGAAGGATATTTGAGAGTGTCCTATTATAAATAAAGCTGCTGTGAATATTTGTGTATAGGTCTTTATATGGATATAGACAATTTTTCTCTTGAAGTAAAACCTAAGAATGAAATGGCTGGGTCATATGGTAGGTGTTAAGTTTAACTTTTAAGGAAGCTGGTGATTTTATAAAGTAGTCATACTATTTTACATTGTATATTTCCACCAGCAGCATTTAAAAGTTCCAGTTGCTATTTTGGAGTCACTTGTACATTCATAGGCCATACTTTTTGCGGGTGTAAGGAAAGGCAAAAATATTCAGAAGTTTTCTTCCCAGAGCTTTAGGTAAACATCTCTGGAGAATTTATGAAAGTCGAGCTCTTTTCTGCAAGATGATCATTGTATTGGTCCTTTCTTTCCTTAGTATGAGAAGTGGAAGAAAAATGTATTCTAAGCTTTGGTTTCATAAAAGGAAGAAAGAAATACTTAAATTTGGAGGTTTTGGTTTTCTAAGTGATGGCTAAGATACTGCAGTTAGACATTAGCTTTATAGCATTTAATATACTTAAGTGTGGAGATAGTAGAAGTAACTCTTTAATAGAGAAATCATTAATATATTATATAAGAATTTTCTTTGAAAAATCCTCTAAGTCATCCATAATATACAGTGGTTAGACCCAATATCTCTGCCTCAGTTGACACTGTTCTTTTTTGCTCCAGCATTAGAATAAATCAGTGTTTATTTGCTTGCCCCAGATGAAGTGGTTAGCTTGCATTTAGGGGCTATGCCTAATGAAAAATCTGTTATTAAAAATACAAGAATTCCATTCAGCTTGGTGCACAAGGCATAAGGGAACTGATATAAACTGAGGGAACAGCAGAGTGATGTGCTCACTCTGGGTCATCAGCATATATTATTTTGAGATGAATGGTGGATGAAATTGACTATATCATTTTTTTTTTAATTAATTTTTAAAAGTTAATTTTTATTATAGTTGTTTTACAATGTTAGTTTCTACTGTACAGCAAAGTGAATCAGCTATACATATACATATAGCCCATCTTTTTTGGATTTCCTTCCCATTTAGGTCATCACAGAACTTTGAGTAGAGTTCCCTGTGCTATACAGTAGGTTCTCATTAGTTATCTGTTTTATACATAGTAGTGTGTATGTGTCAGTCCCTGTCTCCCAGTTCATCCCACTTCCCCCTTCCCCCTTGGTGTCCATATGTTTGATCTCTGCATCTGTTGTCTCTATTTCTGCTTTGTAAATAAGTTCATCTGTACCACTTTTCTTCATATAAGTGATATTATGTGATATTTGTTTTTCTCTTTCTGACTCACTCTGTGTGACAGCCTCTAGGTCCATCCATGTCTCTGCTAATGGCACAATTTCGTTTCTTTTTATGGCTGAGTAATATTCCATTGTATGTATGTACTACATCTTTATCCATTCATCTGTTGATGGACATTTAGATTGCTTCCATTATCCTGGCTGTTGTAAATAGTGCTTCAGTGAACATTCAGATGCATGCATTTTTTTGAATTATGATGTTCTCCAGGTATATGCCCAGGATTGGGATTGCTGGGTCTTATGGTATTAGGTTGATGAAAGAGTAATTGCGGTTTTGGACCCTGAATTTTAAATCATTATAACTAGACTCAAAGACGTCTTTATTAATCAAAATAGGAACCATTACAGTCAACATATTTTTGCCAATGAGAAATAAGTTTGTTTATTCCTGTAGCATAAAAATCTGTGCTTTGGGATTCAGTGAACTTTTGGAAAGTATTTTCTGTCTCCTGATGATTGTGGAAGCATTTTCCCTGCAAAAAGTTATCGAGATGCTTGAAGAAGTGGTAGTTGGTTGGCGAGAGGTCAGGTGAATATGGCGGATGAGGTGAAACTTCATAGCCCAATTCATTCAACTTTTGAAGCATTGGTTGTGTGCTGTGCAATTGGGTGTTGTCGTGGAGAAGAATTGGGCCCTTTCTGTTGACCATTAATGGCTGCAGGTGTTAGTTTTCCGTGCATCTCATTGATTTGCTGGGCATACTTCTCAGATGTAATGGTTTTGCTGGAATTTAGAAAGCTGTAATGGATCAGACCGGCATGCACAGACCACCAAACAGTGACCATGACCTGTTTTTGGTGCAAGTTTGGCTTTTGGAAGTGCTTTGGAGCTTCTTCTTGGTCCAATCACTGAGCTGGTCATCGCTGGTTGTTGTATAAAATCCACTTTTTGTCACATGTCACAATCCAGTTGAGAAGTGGTTTGTTGTTGTTGCATAGAAAAAGAGAAGATGACACTTCAAAGTGATGACTTTTCTGATTTGCAGTCAGCTCACGAGGCACCCACTTATCAAGCTTTTTCACTTTTCTAATTTGTTTCAAATGCCAAATGACCACAGAATGATCGATGTTGAGTTCTTGGTAACTTCTCATGTAGTTGTAAGAGAATCAACTTTGATGATCCTCTTAATTGGTTGTTGTCAACTTCCAATGGCCAGCCACTGTGCTCCTCATCTTCAAGGCTTTTGTCTCCTTTGCAAAACTTCTTGAACCACCATCTTTCACTTTTCACTTTCCTGCATTGGAGAAGGAAATGGCAACCCACTCCAGTGTTCTTGCCTGGAGAATCCCAGGGACGGAGGAGCCTGGTGGGCTGCCGTCTTTGGGGTCGCATAGAGTTGGACACAACTGAAGCGACTTAGCAGCAGCAGCAGCATTGCACTGTATGTTTGTTAGCAGTTCCTGGGCCAAATGCGTTGTTGGTGTTGCGAGTTGTATCCACTGCTTTACGACCCATTTTGAATTCAAATAAGAAAATTGTTCAAATTTGCTTTTGTCTAACATCATTTCCCTGGTCTAAAATACATATGAAATAAATAGCAAGTAATAAGTTATTTAGCCAAAAAACATAAAGTGAGAAATGCGCATTAAAATGTTATAGAACATAAGCATATTTATTTAAGAATGCATTCCAATATCAAATGGCAAAGTTCAACAGTGCAAAACCACAGTTACTTTTGCATCAACCTAATAGTTCTGTTTTTAATTTTTTAAGGAACCTCTATACTGTTCTCCATTGTGGCTGTACCCATTTACATTCCCACCAATGGGAGTGTAAGGCCAGACACTATAAAACCCTCAGAGGAAAACATAGGCAGAACACTCTATGACATAAATCACAGCAAGTCTGTTTTTGACTATATCATTTAAATGATTTGTCTCTTTCATTTTACATTATTTATTATGTGTAAATGGTTGCATTCTCAAATGCACATATGATCTAACTGCACTATAATATGGTTATAGTAACAGCTGAAGATGAATGCAAATAGAGGTAATAATAGTATTAAGAGTAGGGTGGCTGATAGGACTGTTTATTAAATTCATGTCTATTGGCCTTTTTAACTTACTCTAGGAGATTAGCAAGGGTAAGTAACCATCAGTCTCTATTAAGTGCTTCTTTCCTTTCTCTATCCTGCTCTACCTAGATCGTTTTCTTCTTCTCTGTTTGCTTGTGTTTTCCCCAGCCCCTTGGTATTCTCATATCTTTAGTATCAGCAGTGTACCTGATTTCCTTTAGAATTACTGCCAAAACTATGAATATATAATTACTTTTTGTAGCTTTGTTGTGTATATAAGATAAACTAAAATATGATTCTAAAAATGATGCTCTACTTTCACAAACCTGAACTTCTAACTTGTTTATCCACATTCCAAATAGTTCTGCATAAAAGTTGTCCAACTTGTAAAACACGTTGTTTGATTTTCATATTTTGATAAAAAGAATTAAAAATGTGAATCTCTTTCACTAATGTGAGTAAACAAGAACTGATGAGATAATATGGCATAGAAGGTTCACTTGACTTAGCGTCACAGGGTCCTGGGCTCAGCTGTGTCAGTAATCTGCTCTGTAATCCTGGGAAAGTATGTTTCTCATCTGTAAAATGTGGGGAGGTTGTCTTGATGACCTTGAAAATGAAGATTTCCCTCTGGGGCAGAGAAGGCAGACTTGTAAAAGAAATTGTCTTTATTTTATGTAAGTTGTCCCTGAAAGTTAATGATTTTTTCTAGAAATGATGTATAATCACTTTTGAATTTGTGTATATCTCATCTGTTACAGGATGCTTTAATCTGGATCCCAATAGAGTTCTGGATGTCATTTTAGAAGTGTTTGAATGCAGGCCAGAACACGATGACTTCTTTATATCTTTATTAGAATCTTACATGAGTATGTGTGAACCGCAAACACTGTGTCATATTCTTGGGTTCAAATTCAAGTTTTATCAGGTAAAAAAATGTGTGTGTGTGTAAATTTTGTGATTTTATGTGTAAAATTTAATTTGAATTTTATTTATAAATGATTGGTTTCAGCTCAGCCATTTTAGCAGAATGGATAAGAAACTACATTAGTGGTATGAATGATGTGATGTGAAGGCCTAATAAATTTTTGCCTTGAGAGAGATGGAGTCAGGGAAGACTTACAGATACAACATTTTTTTTGGAACCTGGTGCTTGAAGGCTGTACGAGTTTGTTGAGAGTTGTCTGTGCAGAAGTCACAAATAGTGTGTGAATGAAGACATGGGAGATAGAATGTATATAACAAGTTGAAGAAATGGTACTTAGTCTCATGTGGCTGGATTGTAAGATATGGGGGAAGAAGGGACAGGAAGTGAGGTTGGAAAGGTTGACACAACTTTAGATTGTCAGGAGCCTTGAATGCTGTGTTGAGTTAGAATTTTATCATATAGGTAGTTACTGTTAAAATTTTTTATGGATGTGAATAAATTCTTGAGGCCTATCTTGCATCATTTTTCACTTAAACCACTGCATAGTTATCTTGCAGATCTGTGGCCTCTGATTATTTCTCTTTCAATCCATCTTTCATATTATGGATGTACTACTGTTACATTCTGAAAGAGATCTAATTAACACACTGCTTAAAAACCTTTGCTGGCAGGATGAAATTCAAACTTCGAAATGTAGCAGAAAAGGCTCTTCACAATCTAGTCCCATTCTTTCTTTCCAGCCTTATCTTTAGTAATTTTTTTTCCTGTCACATCTAATATTCTAGTCATTAAATTACTAGCTGTTACTTGAACTTTGGTATGGGCATTGCTATGTATAGACTTTTGTCTAAATGCAGTTCCTTATAACTGGAAAATGTACTTACCCACCCCCTCTCATCTGTCTTTTCTTCATCCTCTAAATTCTTATTTATTCTTTAAGATCAAGTACTTCTTGAACTATAAAAGTTTTTGGTGGACACTTCACCCATGCAGAGTTTAAGTCACTTCTTAAATTCTGTTCTCATAAAACTTAACTCACATTTCTAGCACTTATCAGGTTATATTGGAATAAACTGTGTCTGTCTCCTTTGCTAGGTTGTGAGTCATTTAGGACAGGGTCTATATTTTACTAATTTCTTTTGATTGATTTTATTGCTTAGCCTGTAGTAAAAGTTTGCTAATTCTTACAAATGAATGATCTATATTTTAGGAAGATAATTCTCTTGATAGTGTGGAGGATTTTAATGTAATAAGGCCTCTATTGTCTTTCTGGTCTAGCTTTTCTAATTTGTCTACCTGCCTGGGATTTTCAACTAGTCAGGAAATACTCATTTACTGAGTTTTTATGGTATGTTGTTTCTTTGTGTTAAGCACTGAGGATACTCTGGAAAAGAGTGTCTATTCCTGTCCCTGAGAGCTCAAGTTCAGGATAGAAGGACAACTTCTTTTAGGATTCTCAAATATAATCCACCTACTGCCATTGGTTGTCTTAGTTTTTCCATTTCTCTATAATGTTCCAGAAGAGAAATTAGTTCAGAACTAAAAGCATATAGCTTTTTGGTACCAAACAAGAGAACTGTCAGGGTTTTGGGGCAAGGGCATTTCACCTTTGTTTAAAAATTAATGATGATAGTCATTCCTATTCCTACTGGCAGCCAGGGAGTCCATTCTTAGTACAGAGAAAGAGAAATTCAGGTGTTTAATTGCACCTTGATTGTTTTGGATTTGAGAACATGAAGCCAACTGCTGAAGTGACAGGGTAGCTGAAATTTAACTTGAGCATGATTAATTAGAATATAGGTTAGGACTTTGGAGACTGAGGGTTTCAGGGCTTATTGCAGTGAATAATGATGACCTACTGCTTAATATAATATTGTTAGTTGAATATCAGTTTTAGAATTAAAACTTTCTGTATGAGACTATTCCTCATAATGGTAACACTTTTTGAACTGAATTAAAATATCCCTGGGGGTTAACCAATGTTGAAATGATCCTTTTTCTTAAAAGTAGATAATGGGGCCTTTGTCTTACATAAGAAATGCCCAACCAAAAAATATTTGATTTAGAAATAACCTATTATTGGAAAGAGTAACCCTGGTATTGTTCTGTGTAACACCGTTTGCTTATTTTTATTGCCTGAGCAATCTTATTTTGGGAGTCTGTAATCTTAAGGACCACTGAGGGCAGGGGAAGAAATGTAAGAGATTTTAGATAATTTGTAGTCTGGTGAGGTAAAGTAAGAAAAGCCACGAAAATCAAGAACTGCTGAGGGCTTCTAACCTGGGGAATTGGTTCCTAAGTGTATATGCTCATCCTGTGTACTGGTCTCTTGCCTAACTCTACCCACCCCAGCCCCCTGCCATCATTTCCTGAAAATGTTTACTCCCCTAGTCCACAACCCATATTTTTATCAATTGGAAATTATTTGGATTAACAGGGTTCTTTTAATTTTTTTTCCCTTAATGCTAGGACTTCTAGGCAAAGGTAATTATTTCTGCTATAAAGTCAGAGTGATTTTATTCTGATTTCAACCTGGGATTACCTGTACTGGATGTTTTGACTTGGAAAGGTGGTAGGGATGTAAGCAGTTTTAGAACAGACTTTGGAAAATTGGGCTGATTCAGTTCCCTTAACAGAGATTGCTGGAATAGAGGGTTTAGGGTCAGCACGAAGGGCAAGAAGAAGGGAGTACTAGAAAGTGTGAGGATACTGAAAGACAAACTTGGCTGGGTTTGTCTTGCCACAGGAAAAGGGAGATGATGACTCTCAACTCTTGTCCCAGCTTCTTAGCTTCTTGATTCAGAACACAGTAATAGTGGTACCATCGTTATGCACTATTATAACCCAAATATACTCATTTAAGGAATATTGACTGAACACCTCCTATGTGCCAGGTAGTGTCCTAAGTGTTGCGACTATATATGTAAGAAAATACAAATCTTTGCCTTCATGATGCTTATATTCTAAGCAAATCATATGATACATTAAAAGGTGATCAATGAGAGGGGGCAAAAGAAGACAGAGAGCAGCATAAGGAAGAATGAGAATACTAGGGTGGTGAAGTGGCAATTTTAAACAAAAAGTAAGAGTAGACCTCATTGAAAAGGTGAATTTATTTAAGCAAAGAAACAGATGATGTGACAGTGTAAACTGCAGATATTTGGAAGAGCCTCCAGGCAAAGAGAATAGCTACAGCAACAGTCTTAAGGTGTGAGCATGCCTGATGTGTTGAATAACAGTGAGGAGACCAGTGTGGCTGGATCAGCGTGATTGAGTGGGAGAGTGGTAGGGGGTGAGGTCAAAGATGAAGGACCATATCACATGGAACTGGTGCAAGGTTTCTGACTTCCAATGCCGGGTGAAGCCAGTGGAGGTTTTGAGTGATATGATCTGGTATAGTTTTTTTCATTTTGTTTCTCTTTTACCTTTTCATTTTATTATGAACATTTTTAGACATATAGAAAAGAGTGAATAGTGTGACTACCCATAACTCTATCACCTAGAAGTATGTTTATTAACACATTGATATAATTTTGGGGGGAAATATTAATTTATATTACAGATCATGAATGGTTGCTCCTAAATACATTAATTTGTATTTTTTAAAAGTAAGGACATTTTTCTGTACAACCATGATACTAATTTTGTATCTAACTAGACTGCTATCATAGCTCAGACCATATTCAGATTTTCCAAGTTGTCCCCCAAATGCATTTTACACCTGGTTTGTTCAAACGATGATCCAGTCAAAGACCACACAAATATAATATTTGATTTTGGGGATTTTTTTACTCTCTTTTAATTTAGAATAATTTCCCCCACCCCTTCCATTAATAGCAGTGACTTGTTGAAGAGAACATTCCCAAAGAAGACTCCACCTTTTGGATTTATCTAATTGCTTTTTGTGGTTGGTTTAATTAGTTCTTTATCCCCTGTTTTTCTTATATGCTTGGAGTTAGGGCTAAAGGCTCAACTATGTTCAGGTAAAATATTAGTGGCAAAAATACTTCATAGGTTGTGTTATATGTTTCATATTGCATAGCATCTAATACTGACTTCTAATATTTCAGTAAGTTGATGACAGTATAATCTCGCCATTATACAATGACATGTCCCCATCTTGTCAACAGCAAGTTATCTGTAGGTTGATATTTGGTAACATGTGAATATCCACTTTTTCATCAACCTTTCATTAAGTGTAATGTAACTACTTGGATGGTAGTTTTCTGAGTCACTTATTTCCTTTGGGGTTCCAAATTGTTGGTTCACTAATTTTATCTTGCTGTCTACATTTATGAGCCATAAGTTGTCCCTTATTAACTTGAGTTGTTTGGTTATTCTGCAGTATAGTTGCTACTAGAAAGACAGACAAATACTTCATTTTTTCCCCACATTAATTACTAGCCATCAGAGTAAGGAGTTTCTTTAGCAGACATATCTAATGGTGACATGAGTGATATGTGTGTGAGAAAGAGACAAGAGAGACAAAAAGAGTGTGTACATGTGCATTTTGACTTAGGTTTTCAAAGAATCAATATGGTTATGGTAGTAGTGGAAGTAGATGATATTCTGAATATATTTTGAAGGTAAAGCCAATAGTATTTGCTGATAGATTAGATATAGAATGTGAGAAAGTAGAGTTAAGGACTGTCCTAAATTTTTTTTTTTTTTTTTTGGACTGAGCAGCTAAAAAGATAGTTTTCATCATCAACTGAGATAGGGTAAATTTCAGGTGGAATGAGTTTGGAGTACTGTGGGCAGGAATCAGGAATTCAGTTTTGGGCATGTTAAGTTTGAAATACCTGTTAGAGATTCAGATATCCAAGTGGAGATGTTGAGCAAATAACTGGATATTGGATTTGGTGCGCTGGAGAAAGGGCTAGAGATAGAAATGTGGGTGCCAAAAGCACATAGATGATATTTAAAGTTGTGATACTGGATGAAATCATTAAGTTGGATAAGAGAACCAAAGGCTGAGCACTTTGCCTTGAACCAAAGGCACTCTGATGTTAAAGGGCCTGGGAAAAGAGGAGGAGCCAGCAAAGGAGATATAGAAGGAACACATGTAAGGTAAGAGGAAAACAAGAATATAGCATCTTGGAAGCTAAATGGAAGAAGGAATGATCAAGTCTGCTAAATGTCTCTGACAGGTCATTTAAGATGAGGACTGAAAAATGGTCATTGGATTTATTAGCAGGGAGTTCAAAACTAGCCATATTTGTAGAGTTTGAGTGATGTTAAAAGAGAATGGGGAGAATGGAGTTAGAGACAATGAGAATAGACAACTCTATAAAGGAGTTGCTACAGAGAGGCACAGATAAATGGAGTGGTAGCTGGTTGAGGAAGTGAACTTGAGATTTTCTTTGAAGATAGGAGATAGACTATTTATGTGTTGATGGGAATAATTGAACAGAAACTGGTGATGCAGGAGAAAGAGGAGAGAATTATTGAATTAGTGTTCTTGAATAAGATAGAATGCAGCTCATAGCATAAGTGATGGATGAACTTTATATAGGACCACAGGGAATTCACATATAATAACAGGTGGAAAGGTAGCATATGTGGGTACACTTGTTGGTAGGTGGATAGATCTGATGGTGAGAATTTGTAGAGGTCCTGTTGATTGATCCAGTTTTCATGCTGAAATAGAAAGCAAGTTCATCAGATGAGAAAGGGAATGATAGAGGAGGTATTGGAGCTTAGGAGAGAAAGTAGGAAATAGTTGCATAAGAGAGTATGAGAGTGAATGGACTAGAGAAATAAGAGTATAATTGGCCAGTGACATTAAGGACCCACTTGAGGGTGGATATGTGAAATTAGTACTTTGAGGAGTTGTAGCTATTGGTAATATTAGAATTTAGGATATGGAGTGAATGGCTAAAATAGAGTAGAGGAGGTCTTTGCAAGAGTGGAATTCAAGGAACTGAGAAACCAGCATGTTGGAAGTATCACTAACATGTATATGAAAATCTCTAAAAATTAAGAAAAGGATAGAGTTGGAGAAAGTGACACTGAATCAGAAGCTAAGATCATTCATTGCTAAGTAAAGGGCAGTGACCTAGGGGTCCATAGATGACAACAATAGTACATAACTAAAAGTGGCAGAGTAAAAGAACTGATGAACTGGCAAAAAAACTGTCAATCAACTTTCACAGAACTCTGGAATTTAGCAAAAACTTAAACCACCAAGGGATGATTTGGTGAAGAAAAAAGCTGCTGTTTGGGATAAGAGAGCTCTGTGGCATTCTAAATTGCCTGCCTACTATCTCACACCCAGATTGATGGTGGCTGTGAAGATAAGAGCCCGCCATTCCTAGTACAGATTGCTAATGCCTGAGGATATAAAGAATTGTTCTCAAAGAATTTGGCCTGTCTGGCTACTCCCTGAAGGATTGGTGAAAGGGCTTGTCTTTGTTTTGCCTAACTGGGAACATCCCTTGGGCTAGGGTGAAAGTGAAGTCTCTCAGTCTTGTCCTACTCTTTGCAACCCCATGGACTATAGCCTACTAGCCTACTCGGCTTCTCCGTCCATGGGATTTTCCAGGCTAGAATACTGGAGTGGGTTGCCATTTCCTTCTCCAGGAGATCTACCCGACCTGGGATTGAACCCTGGTCTCCCACATTGTAGGCAGATGCTTTACTGTCTAAGTCACCAGGGAAGTCCAGGGAAGATCCCATCCATGGGAATCTCCTAAAAATACCTTTTGGATCTTGGTATACCCTGCTGCACAGTGTCCAGTGGTGCCTTATATAGTCTGAGGAGCAGAAATAGAAAAGAATGAAGAAAAATCATCAGAGCCCAACAGACCTATGGGACACCATCAAGTATACCAATGTGTGAGGAGTTCTTTGGCTGTCCAGTGGTTAGGACTTGATAGTTTCACTGCCATGACCCTGGGTTCAATCCCTGTTTAGGGAACTAAGATCCTATATATGGTGCAGCCAAAAAAAAAAAGTGTGTCAGTATGTACATTTCGAAGTCCAAGAGGCAGAGGGGAAAGAGAGAGAAAAGGACAGCATATTTGAAAAAATAATGGTGGAAACCTTCTCAAATTTGATGAAATATATGAATCTACACATCTAAGAAACTTGAGGAACACCACATGGGATAAACTCAGAGAGATCCACACTGAGACACATTATAGTCAAATTATAATATAGTATATTATATATATATATATATATATATAAAATAGTCAAAGACAGAATCTTGAAAGCAGCAAAACAGATGTGACTCATTCATACAAGTGACCTCAATAAGACCGACAGCTGATTTCTTCAGAAGGCAGTGTAATGGACTATATAAAGTACTGAAAGAATGAAACCAAGAATTCTATATCCAGCGAAACTATCCCTCAAAAATGAGAGATTATGATATTCCAAAATAAAAGCTGGGGGAGTTCATCGCTAGCAGACCTGCCCTATAAGAAAGGCTAAAGTGAGTCCTTTGGATTGAAATGAAAGGACACTAGACAGTAACTTTAAGCCATATGAAAAAATAAAGAACATTAGTAAGTGTAACTACATAACTAAATATAAAAGCCAATGTTATTGTATTTTTTGGTTTGTAGCTTCTCCTTTTTTCTGATATGATTTAAAAGACAAAAGAATAAAACAACAATTATAAATCTAGTTGACACACAATGTGTAACAATATAAAAGGGAGAAGGATAGAGATTTATAGATGCAGAGTTTGTATAATATTGAAGCTTAAGTTGATATTAATTCAAAATATGTTATATAACTTTGGAATGTTAATTGTTAACACTCAAGGTAACCACTAAGAAAATACTTTAAAAATAAATAGAAGAGGAAAAGAATAGGGAATTTAAAAAAACACTAAAAAAGTGATGGAGGAAATGAAAAACAGTAAAATAAGACAGGAAACAGTAAAATGGCAGAAGTCCTTCCTCATTACTAATTATTTAAATGTAAATGGGTTAAACTTTGTAATTAAAAAGCAGCATTTGGCAGAATGTATAAAAAAGCAAGGTCCAGACCCACTAATATCACATGACTTTTCTATAGTGTTAAAATTTATTGTAATAAAATGAAAGGGGAAAAAAGCATGATTCAACTATATGTTATCTATAAGAGACTTACTTTAAGATCCAAAGATACAAATATGTTGGAAGCCAAAGTATGTAAATAGATAACCAATGCAAACAGTATCCAGGAGAGATGGGGTTGCTGTATAGACTTTTAAGTCAAATTTTTTTATAATAGATATCAAAAGACATTATATATTGATAAAAGGGTCAGCCTACTAAGAACATAAAGCAGTTAATAACTGTATATGCACCAAACAGAGCCTCAAAATACATGAAGCAAACATTGGCAGGATTGAAGGGAGAAGTAGACAGTTCTACAGTAACTATTGGATATTTCCATACCCCACTCTCGTTAGTGGATAGAAAAATTTAGACAAATTATCAGAGAGAAAACAGAGGACTTGAGTAACACTGTAAACCAGTTAGACTTAACAGACATATATAGAACAGACCATTGGATAACAGTAGATTACATATTCTTCTCTAGTACACATGGAACATTCTCCAGGAAAGATCTTATATTAGATAACAGACCAAGTCTCAATACATTTATAACATTGAAATCATGCAAAATATTTTCTTGGACCACAGTGGAATGAAACTAGATCACAAGAAAAGTGAATGATAGCGATAGAAAATTCAAAGCTGGGTGGGCTTTAGGGAGCATGGATGGAGAATAGTCTGAAAACTACTATAAAAACAAAGATGATTCATACCCTACCCCCAGGCCTAGTAGTGTGAGGGGTCCAGGGAAAATAGCTACCACTTGACTGGGTTACAGTGGGAGTGGTGTTCTAGTGAATGCTAGGCTCTGTTCAAATGTTAAGGTGAAAGGGGGAAGGAAAGGTTTAGAGGATACATTTAGAGGAGAGTTTCAAGGTATAGGGGGTTTTGCTGAGGATGGGTCCTGAATTCCAGATGATTCCATAGAAGTTCTTTTAAGAATGTGGATGCATGAGAGAGGATAGAGCAGGGATTGTGCAGAGCAATATGAAGATCAGAGTACAGGAATTGACATTTGGCCCTGAGAGTTGGAGGCTTCTTGTGGCTCACTTAAGCAGAGTTAACGGGGAAAATGTGAATACTCCTGGTGGATTCAAGTCAGTGAGCTTTTGTGGTTTTGCTCTGAAACCATGACCACCATTTGTTTTCATGGAAAAATGTTTTGATACTAAAATAGCCATTTAAAAACAATTAAAATCAAACTCTTGTTAAGTTGAGGACTTAATCTGCCTTAAAAATCATGGTGAAATAATGCCTTTTTAATATATTTGTTAGTTTCATTAGCTTCATATGTGCATAACACATATCACAATTATGGTAGGAGGTTTACTCATAAAGATCAGTATTGAGTAGAAGCAGAATGTAGCTGGGGTGGTCCTAAGATGGCAGAGGAATAGGACGGGGAGACCACTTTCTCCCCCACAAATTCATCAAAGAACATTTAAACGCTGAGTAAATTCCACAAAACAACTTCTGAATGCTGGCAGAGGACATCAGGCACCCAGAAAAGCAGCCCAGTGTCTTTGAAAGGAGGTAGGAAAAAATATAAAAGACAAAAAAAGAGACAAAAGAGGTAGGGACGGAGCTCTGTCCTGGGAAGGGAGTCTTAAAAAGAGAGGTTTCCAAACACCAGGAAACACTCTCACTGTGGCGAGCCTTGGAACCACAAGTCTGTGGCGAGCCTTGGAACCACAGAGGGCAACATAACTGGGAGGAAAAATAAATAATTAAAACCCACAGATTATGTGCCCAATGGTAACTCCCCCAGCGGAGAAGCAGCGCAGACGCCTGCACCCACCACTGGCAAGCGGGGGCTGGGCAGGGAGGCCCAGGCTGCATTGCTTAGAGTAAGGACCAGACCTGAATGCCCCGAGGGCAATCTGAGGGAACTAACTTGGGCTAGCAAACCAGACTGTGGGATAGCTACCACACGAAAAGCCCTAACCTAAGACACCACCAGGCCTGCTCACAGAACAAAGGACTGAACAGAGCTAGCCCGCTACAGACCATCCCCCTCCGGTGACAGGCAGCCAGAGCCGGAAGGGTGTAATCGCAGCCCCAGAGAGGCATTATCTACCAAACTGCAAGCAGGCTTCTTTGCCAACTAAGACTTCTTGGGGTTCTGGACAGTCAACATCCGCCTGAGAAGGTGTGCCAGTTGTACACCCAGAAAACCGAGCGGCAGGTACGGGGGAGGCAATAAGTTGCAGCTACCGCACTCTCCAAACACCTCATCACCTGAGCTGCTCGGACCTGGGAAGGGAACAAAACGCAGGCCCAACCGAGTCTGCTCCTCTGAGGACTACCTGAGTGCCTGAACCTGAGCGGCTTAGACCTGGGAGCTGCATGCAGCCCAGGGCCGGCCTCGGACCACTCCTGGCGGAGCAACCTAGAGCCTGAGCAGTGTGGGCAGGGAGGGCACACGTGCCATGAGGAGGGGCAGGCCCAGTGTGGCTCAGACACTGCAAGCACACACTAGTGTTATTTGTTTGCAGCATCCCTCCCTCCCCACAGTGCAACTGAACAAGTGAGCCTAAAAAAGTGTCCACCATTGCCCCCTTGTGTCAGGGCAGAAATCAAACACTGAAGAGACCAGCAAACAAGCTAAAACAGAGGGAACCACCTTGGAAGAGACAGGTGCAATAGATTAAAACCCTGTAGATAGTACCAACTACATAGGAAGGGGCCTATAGATCTTGAGAAATATAAGCCAGATCAAGGAACTATCCGAAAATGAACTGACCCCACACTGCCCACAACACCACCAGAGAAAGTCCTAGATATATTTTTACTATCATTCTTTTTTAAAAAATTTTTAAGTCCTCTATTACTCCTTTGTTATTTTTATAACCTACTATTACTTTGCAAAAAAAGACCCTATTTTTTAAAGCAAGCTTCATATACATATATTTTTTTATAATTTTTGTGACTTTGTTTTTTCTTTTTTCTTTAATATTGTAGTTTTGAAAATCCAACCTCTACTCTAGATTTTTAATCTTTGCTTTTTGGTATTTGTTATCAATTTTGTACCTTTAAGAACCCACTCTTTTGTACCTATTTTTACTTGGGAGCGAGATTACTGGCCTGATTGCTCTCTCCCCCTTTTGGACTCTCCTTTTTCTCCACCAGGTCACCTCTATCTCCTCCCTCCCCCTTCTCTTCTTTACCCAACTCTGTGAATCTCTTTGTGTGTTCCAGACGGTGGAGAACACTTAGGGAACTGCTACTGGCTGGATCTGTCTCTCTCCTTTTGATTCCCCCCTTTATCCTCCTGGCCACCTCTGTCTCCTTCCTCCTTCTTCTCTTCTCTGTACAACTCTGTGAACATCTCTGAGCGCTCCAGACTGTGGAGCGCACATAAGGAAGTGATTACTGGCTAGCTTGCTCTCTCCTCTTTTGATTCCACCTCATGTCATTTGGGTCACCTCTAACTCCCTCCTCCCTCTTCTCTTTTCCATGTAACTCTGTGAACCTCTCTGAGTGTCCCTAACTGTGGAAAAACTTTTCATCTTTAACCTAGGTGTTTTATCAACCGTGCTGTATAGGTGGAGAAGTCTGGAGACTACTGTAAAAGTAAGACTGAAAACCAGAAGCAGGAGGCTTAAGTCCAAATCCTGAGAACACCAGAGAACTCTTGACTCCAGGGAACATTTATTGACAGGAGCTCATCAAATGCCTCCATACCTACACTGAAACCAAGCACCACCCAAGGGCCAACAAGTTCCAGAGCAAGACATACCACACAAATTCTCCAGCAACACAGGAACACAGTCCTGAGCTTCAATATACAGGCTGCCCAAAGTTACTCCAAATCCACTGACATCTCATAACTCATTACTGGACACTTCATTGCACTCCAGAGAGAAGAAATCCAGCTTCACCCACCGGAACACTGACACAAGCTTCCCTAACCAGGAAACCTTGACAAGCCACCCATACAACCCCACCCACAGCGAGGAAACTCCACAATAAAGAGAACTCCATAAACTGCCAGAATACAGAAAGGCCACCCCAAACACAGCAATATAAACAAGATGAAGAGACAGAGGACTACCCAGCAGGTAAAGGAACAGGATAAATGCTCACCAAACTAAACAAAAGAGGAAGAGATAGGGAATCTACCTGATAAAGAATTCCAAATAATGATAGTGAAAATGATCCAAAATCTTGAAATCAAAATGGAATCACAGATAAATAGCCTGGAGACAAAGATTGAGAAGATGCAAGAAAGGTTTAACAAGGGCCAAGAAGAAATGAAAAAGAGTCAATATATAATGAATAATGCAATAAATGAGATAAAAACACTCTGGAGGCAACAAATAGTAGAATAAAGGAGGCAGAAAATAGGATTAGTGAGGTAGAAGATAGAATGGTAGAAATAAATGAATCAGAGAGGAAAAAAGAACGAATTAAAAGAAATGAGGACAATCTCAGAGACCTCCAGGACAATGTTAAATGCCCCAGCATCCAAATCATAGGAGTCCCAGAAGAAGTAGACAAAAAGAAAGACCATGAGAAAATACTTGAGGAGATAATAGTTGAAAACTTCCCTAAAATGGGGAAGGAAATTATCACCTAAGCCCAAGAAACCCAGAGAGTCCCAAACAGGGTAAACCCAAGGCAAAACACCCCAAGACAAATAACACACAAGGGGATTCCCATAAGGATAACAGCTGATCTTTCAATAGAAACTCTTCAGGCCTGGAGGGAATGGCAGGACATACTTAAAGTGATGAAAGAAAATAACCTACAGCCCAGATTACTGTACCCAGCAAGGATCTCATTCAAATATGAAGGAGAAATCAAAAGCTTTACAGACAAGCAAAAGCTGAGAGAATTCACCACCACCAAACCAGCTCTCCAACAAATGCTAAAGGATCTTCTCTAGACAGGAAACACAAAAAAGGAGTATAAACTGGAACCCAAAACAATAAAGTAAATGGCAATGGGATCGTACTTACCAATAATTACCTTAAATGTAAATGGGTTGAACACCCCAACCAAAAGACAAAGACTGGCTGAATGGATACAAAAACAAGACCCCTATATATGTTGTCTACAAGAGACCCATCTCAAAACAAGGGACACATACAGACTGAAAGTGAAGGGCTGGAAAAAGATATTCCACACAAATAGAGACCAAAAGAAAGCAGGAGTAGCAATACTCATATCAGATAAAATAGACTTTGAAATAAAGGCTGTGGAAAGAGACAAAGAAGGATACTACATAATGATCAAAGGATCAATCCAAGAAGAAGATATAACAATTATAAATACATATGCACCCGACATAGGAGCACCACAATATGTCAGACAAATACTAACATGTATGAAAGGAGAAATTAACAATAACACAATAATAGTGGGAGACTTTAATACCCCACTCACACCTATGGATAGATCCACTAAACAGAAAATTAACAAGGAAACACAAACTTTAAATGATACAATAGACTAGTTAGACCAAATTGATATCTATAGGGCATCTCACCCCAAAACAATGAATTTCAACTTTTTCTCAAGTGCACATGGAACCTTCTCCAAGATAGATCACATCCTGGGCCATAAATCTAGCCTTGGTAAATTCAAAAAACTTGAAATCATTCCAAGCATCTTTTCTGACCACAGTGCAGTAAGATTAGATCTCAATTACAGGAGAAAAACTAGTAAAAATTGCAACATATGAAGGCTGAACAATACGCTGCTGGAAAACCAACAAATCACAGAAGAAATAAAAATATGCATAGAAACGAATGAAAATGAAAACACAACAACCCAAAACCTGTGGGATACTGTAAAAGCAGTGCTAATGGGAAAGTTCATAGCAATATAAGCATACCTCAAGAAACAAGAAAAAAGTCAAATAAATAACCTAACCCTACACCTAACAATTAGAAAAGGAAGAAATAAAGAACCCCAGGGTTAGTAGAAGGAAAGAAATCTTAAAAATGAGGGCAGAAATCAATGTAAAAGAAACAAAAGAGACCATAGCAAAAATCAACAAAGCCAAAAGCTGGTTCTTTGAAAGGATAAATAAAATTGACAAACCATTAGCCAGACTCATCAAGAAACAAAGGGAGAAAAATCAAATCAATAAAATTACAAATGAAAATGGAGATATCACAACAGACAACATAGAAATGCAGAGGATCATAAGAGACTACTACCAGCAATTATATGCCAATAAAATGGACAACTTGGAAGAAATGGACAAATTCTTAGAAAAGTACAACTTTCCAAAACTGAACCAGGAAGAAATAGAAAATCTTAACAGACCCATCACAAGCACAGAAATTGAAACTATAATCAGAAATCTTCCAGCAAACAAAAGCCCAGGTCCAGACGGCTTCACAGCTGAATTCTACCAAAAGTTTAGAGAAGAGCTAACACCTATCCTGCTTCCCTGGTGTCTCAGAGGTTAAAGCGTCTGCCTGCAATGCGGGAGACTGGGGTTCGATCCCTGGGTTGGGAAGATCCCCTGGAGAAGGAAATGGCAACCCACTCCAGTATTCTTGCCTGGAGAATCCCGTGGATGGAGGAGCCTGGAGGGCTACAGTCCATGGGGTCACAAAGAGTCAGACACGACTGAGCGACTTCACTTTCACTTTAACACCTATCCTACTCAAACTCTTCCGGAAAATTGCAGCGGAAGGTAAACTTCCAAACTCATTCTATGAGGCCACCATCACCCTAATCCCAAAACCTGACAAAGATGCCACAAAAATAAATAAATAAATAAAACTACAGGCCAATGTTACTGATGAACATAGATGCAGAAATCCTTAACAAAATTCTAGCAATCAGAATCCAACAACAGATTAAAAAGATCATACACCATGACCAAGTGGGCTTTATCCCAGAGATGCAAGGATTCTTCAATATCTGCAAATCAATCAATGTAATACACCACATTAACAGATTGAAAGATAAAAGCCATATGATTATCTCAATAGAGGCAGAGAAAGCCTTTGACAAAATTCAACATCCATTTATGATAAAAACTCCAGAAAGCAGGATTAGAAGGAACATACCTCAACATAATAAAAGCTATATATGACAAACCCACAGCAAACATTCTCCTCAATGGTGAAAAATTGAAAGCATTTTCCCTAAAGTCAGGAACAAGACAAGGGTGCCAACTTTCACCACTAAAACATAGTTTTGGAAATTTTGGCCACAGCAATCAGAGTAGAAACAGAAAAAAAAGAATGCAAATTCGAAAAGAAGTAAAACTCTCACTGTTTGCAGATGACATGATCCTCTACATAGAAAACCCTAAAGACTCCACCAGAAAATTACTAGAGCTAATCAATGAATATAGTAAAGTTGCAGGATATAAAATCAACACACAGAAATCCGTGGCATTCCTATACACTAATAATGAGAAAATAGAGAAATTAAGGAAACAATTCCATTCACCATTGCAACGCAAAGAATAAAATACTTAGGAATATATCTACCTAAAGAAACTGAAGACCTATATATAGAAAACTATAGAACACTGGAAAAGAAATCAAAGAGGACACTAATAGATGGAGAAATATACCGTGTTCATGTATTGGAAGAATCAATATAGTGAAAATGATACTACCCAAAGTAATCTATAGATTCAGTGTAATCCCTATCAGGCTATCAACGGTATTTTTCACAGAGCTAGAACAAATAATTTCACAATTTGTATGGAAATACAAAAAACCTCGAATAGCCAAAGCAATTTTGAGAAGGAAGAATGGAACTGGAGGAATCAGCCTGCCTGACTTCAGGCTCTACTACAAAGCCACAGTCATGAAGATGGTATGGTACTGGCACAAAGACAGAAATATAGATCAATGGAACAAAATAGCCCAGAGATAAATCCACACACCTATGGACACCTTATCTTTGACAAAGGAGGCAAGAATATACAGTGGAGAAAAGACAATCTCTTTAACAAGTGGTGCTGGGAAAACTGGTCAACCACTTGTAAAAGAATGAAACTAGAACACTTTCTAACAGCATACACAAAAATAAACTCAAAATGGATTAAAGTGTAAGACCAGAAACTATAAAACTCCTAGAGGAGAACATAGGCAAAATACTCTCCAACATAAATCACAGCAGGATCCTCTATGACCTACCTCCCAGAATATTGGAAATAAAAGGAAAAATAAACAAATGGGACCTAATCAATTCCAGAAAAATAAATGACCCAATCAAAAAATGGGCCATAGAACTAAACAGACATTTCTCCAAAGAAGACATATAGATGCCTAAGAAACACATGAAAAGATGCTCAACATCACTCATTATCAGAGAAATGCAGATGAAAACCACAATGAGGTACCATTTTACGCCAATCAGAATGGCTGCAATCCAAAAGTCTACAAGCAATAAATGCTGGAGAGGGTGTGGAGAAAAGGGAACCCTCTTACACTGTTGGTGGGAATGCAAACTAGTACAGCCACTATGGAGAACAGTGTGGAGATTCCTTAGAAAACTGGAAATAGAACTGCCTTATGACCCAGCAATCCCACTGCTGGGCATACACACCGAGGAAACCAGAATTGAAAGAGACACGTGTACCCCAATGTTCATTGCAGCACTGTTTACAATAGCCAGGACGTGGAAGCAACCTAGATGTCCATCAGCAGATGAATGGATAAGAAAGCTGTGGTACATATACACAATGGAGTATTACTCAGCCATTAAAAAGAATGCATTTGAATCAGTTCTAATGAGGTGGATGAAACTGGAGCCTATTATACAGAGTGAAGTAAGCCAGAAAGAAAAACAGCAATACAGTGAAAAGATATAGAAACTACAACAAAAAACAAAGATTCTGAAGTGAAGTGAAGTCGCTCAGTTGTGTCTGACTCTTTGCGACCCCATGGACTGTAGCCTATCAGGCTCCTCCATCCATGGGATTTTCCAGGCAAGAGTGCTGGAGTGGATTGCCGTTTCCTTCTCCAGGGGATCTTCCTGACCCAGGAATCAAATCTGGGTCTCCCACATTGCAAGCAAATGCGTTACTGTCTGAGCCACCATGCTAAGGCGTATATATGGAATTTAGAAAGGTGGTAACGATAACCCTGTATATGAGACAGCAAAAGAGACCCAGATGTATAGAACAATGTTTTGGACTCTGTGGGAGAGGGAGAGGGTGAGACATTTTGGGGGAATGGCACTGAAACATGTATAATATCATTATAATAAACGAATCGCCAGACCAGGTTCGATACTGGATGCTTCGGGCTGGTGCACTGGGATGACCCGGAGGGATGGTATGGGGAGGGAGGTGGGAGTGGGGTTCAGGATGGGGAACATGTGTACGCTCGTGGCGGATTCATGTTGATGTGTGGTAGAACCAATACAATATTGTAAAGTAATTAACCTCCACGTAAAATAAATAAATTTTTTAAAAAAGGAGCAGAATATAATGTATTGTCACCGTTTGCTTTTTATTTGCATTGGGCCATTTAGTAATTGCCAGTTGTCCTCACTTCATTCTTCTATTCATCTGACCCCAGGCCATTTAAAAATTAAGCGAAAGTCATCTTGATGACAGAGATCCATCTGTTTCTTGGTAGGACCAATAGAGCTGACCTGGGATTGGCCATTCCTAGTTTTAAAATGTTTGATTATCCATGTGTAATAAGTATAGTAGTAGTAGTAGTGTTAATCCCTCAGTGATGTCCGACTCTTTGCAACCCCATGGGCTGCAGCCGGCCAGGTTCCTCTGTCCATGGGATTCTCCAGGCAAGAATACCAGAGTGGATTGTCATTTTCTCCTCCAGGGGCTCTTCTTGGCCCAGGAATGAAACCTAGGTCTCCTGCATTATTGTCAGATTCTTTACTGTCTGAGCTACCAGGGAAGAAGTACAGACAACTGTTTTGAAGGAGAAGTCAGCTGACAAGCAGATATACTTAGCACAGAAACCAAGAAATAAAAGAACAGGGAGAAAAGTATAAAGCAGACACAGATGGTTCCACACTTCCAAATTTGTCAGTCTTGTCTATCTGCAATTCCACTGAGAAGTACTTGAGAAAGCAAGTTAAAAAAACACGCATATAAACAAGAAACCCAAACTAAGTACTATGCAGTATAAAATCTTATTATGTTCAAGTTTCAGATTTTATTCATATATTTGCATGTGTCCATTTTTGAAACTTTTTTTCTTGTGTTCGTCAGTTGTACCAATGTGAAAAGAGATACTCGCATGATTATATTTGTCCTGAATTTGAATGTTATTCATGGTCAGGAAGAGCAATGAAGCTTATTGTTGCCCTAGATTTGTTTGGTCTAATTGTTCTTAATCATTGGTAGATTAAAAAGATAGATTTTAGTTGTTCTTTTTGCACTAAATAGAAACTTTTCTTTTGTTTTTCAAGGAACCAAATGGAGAGACTCCTTCATCTTTATACAGAGTTGCAGCAGTACTTCTACAATTTAACCTTATTGATTTAGATGATCTTTATGTACATGTAAGTTAAGTGGGTTGCTAAGAATATTTGGTTATTCATCCCAGGGGTGGGGAAGAGGAGGAGGCAGCCATATAGCACTCCAAGATTGGTTCTAGACTCTCAAGTCTTAATTTTTGAAGCCCTATTACATTATTGCTTTGTGTTTGCTTTAGAAAGTGAATGAATTTAGTTTATTGGAACCATGGAAATAAAATACCTTTTGTCACTGCTGCAGTTTTCAAGGTTGACTATGAAGTTAATTGTCATCAAAGCATATGACATATGCTTTGACATATGTCTCCACGACATATGGAGAGAGAGGCCAAGTTCTAATTAATGTGGTTTTAGACTTCTATATTATACACGGATTATGGGAAATATAGGATAAACTAAATAGTTTTTCCTTTTCCCCTAAATGTTAATTTTGAGGGTTCAGGATGAATTTGGAACTTTTCGTGTACTGTTAAAAGATAGCTTCTCTGGTGTTTTTACTGCTGGATAATAGATCACTAATATTGTGCTTTTATTGCAGGATCTCGAGGAATGTGTATGTGGTTGTAATAGATGACCTCTAGTTTAGCAATAGCTTAGCCTGTCAGTGTGAAAACACTAGGTTTGTAGTACAGAATTTCTTGTTTTATTAGGTTGTGCATTAGGATATCTATGAACTGTTCAAAACTGACATCATCTTCACTGCCTTTGAAATCACTTTCTAACTTCTAACTTCCTTGCCTGTCATTACATATTATGGTTACAGAGCTGAATGAAATTTGATCAGTCTCTTGGAAGCAGTCATAGTCTAGCAAGGGAGAAAACATTTTGCATTCTATACGTACTTTATTGGAAATAGTCACATAGTGCTATGAGGGCTCAAAATAGGTAGTGACCATCTCTGTCATTGGGGGATTTTGAAAGGCTTCTCCAAACTACTGACGTTCACCTGGGAACTTGATAGATGAGTAGATGTTGGCTAGGCTTAAATAGGTAGAAAGCATTGTAGGTAGAATTAACTGAGTATAAAGGCAAGAGGTTTGAAAAGATTTCATTATCCCCTTAGGGGAACACTGAGAAGCTCAGAGTGGTTGGAGCCTAGGATGATATGTAGGGGAAATGAGGATGGAGAAGTAGACTGGAGGCCAAACTGTGAAGGGCTGTTAAGGGCCATGGTAAGGAGTTTGGATTTTTTTCTTGTTGATAGTAGACAGCCATTCAAGATTTAGTGTAGACAAGGATGTACAAACTGAAAACATGAAAAACTGGTCAGAAAAAGAAGAATCTGAAGATATAGGTATGAGTTTATACAGGCAAATGTACACTCGCAGAACAAATGAAAAGTACAAAAATGATGATAAATTTATTACTGATATTTTTCAGCTTAATTATAAATAAAAGCAGAGTTTAAAAGTATTCCTGTTAAAGTGACAGGGATTTTCAGATGGGATTAAAAACCAGTTTATTGTTTATATGAAACTTCTAAAACCTAAGGGCAAAGAAAGGTTGAAAGTAAAAGGATGGGAAAATATACCAGGGAAATTATTCTTGTCAGACAGAACAGAGAATCACTTTATAGTAATAAACTTGTTTGTACTAGAAAGATATAATCCTTGTAACTTTTATATATACCTAATACCATATTTTCAAAATACACAAGACTAGAAATGGAGAGAACTGTAATTAAAAACTTAGAGTTAATCCACTAATGGGAGATTTCAGAGGCAATTGAAGTAGACTAGGTAAAAGATGAGAATCTGTGGTAGATATATGATAGGTATATAAATAGAGCAATAAAAATGGGTTTGATTGGCAGTGGAGAGAATAAGGAATGAGAAAAAGTCTGGCTTACCTCCTTGCACCAGTCCATAATGAGTTTTCTTCCACTCCCCTTTTTTGACTGATGGGATAAAGTCTGTAGTATGTAGTTTAATATTTCACTGTGTCTCCTTGTGCATGTGCTCAGTCGTGTCCAAGTCTTTGTGGCTCCATGGACTATAGCCCACCAGGCTCCTCTGGCCATGGGATTTTCCTGGCAAGGATACTGGAGAGGGTTACCATTTCCTACTCCAGGGGATCTTCCTGACCCAGGGATTGAACCTGCATTTCTTGTGTCTCCTGCATTGGCAGGCAGATTCTTTACCACTGCTCCACCTGGGAAGCCCCTCACTGTGTCTCCTTTTATTATTTACTGATTTTTTAGTTTGTGTTAGATTTATCTATTGAAATAGATTTTGCATTTCTAGGGGCAGGAATGGTGAGCTATCACCATAGTGCCTAGCAAAAATGACTCAATAATGGTTTGTGGGATATGTGTCTATTTATGAACTGTCCATATTAACCATCTTCTACTCATACAAGATGGCTATACTTGAGATACTTGATCCTTTTTTTCATAATGGAGGATCAACTATCCACATGATACTTTTCCTTTTGTAATAAACTAGAAACTAGTTTGTGACTTAAGTCAAATAGGTGTCTAGAAAATGAAAAGTGAGATGTCAAGCTGTTCGTAATTTTTTGACTTGAGATTTTTCATTTAGAGGAATCAAATTTGCCCCATTATGTAAATCAATAGTTTACCTCTCCCAAATTGGATCTGTATATAGTATTTTATTTAATTTGGAGTTTAGCCTTTAAAGGGGAAATCTCTGACATTTTTAATTGAACAGGTACACATTTTCTTGGATAAACTAACAAATGCAATGGTAGGCACTACTGTTGTAGTATAATATTAATTTAGGACCTCTAACAGAAGAGATGAAACTTTGAATTGCTACCTGAGTTTAAAATTGTACAACATTCAGGTATTTAACCCTGTCAGGTTAATATGAAAATAAGGGGGAGACCTATTTCAAAGGGAAATTATGGTCATAAATAGACCAGACTTCTTATGTACAGTTTTATCAATTAAGAGTAGTGTTTGCTTTTTATATATGCAAATAGTATTAGCTAACTTATGAAATTTTAATGAATTATTTTTAGCTTCTTCCAGCTGATAATTGCATTATGGATGAACACAAACGAGAAATAGTAGAAGCTAAGCAGATCGTTAGGAAACTTACAATGGTTGTATTGTCTTCTGATAAAATTGATGAGCGAGAGAAAGAAAAGGAAAAAGAAGAGGAGAAAGTGGAGAAGGTATATAATTTATTCTGATAAATGTTGTCTTCTGGATTTAGAATTATGAAATTCAACTTGTGATGGTTAATCAACTTGTGGAAGAATAATTTCTTAATTTTGATTGTGATGAAACCTAGTTTGTGGAATACTAATTTGCAAACATGGTTTTGGTACCTCCCAAATGAGGCTGTCATGTTTTTTCCTATATAAATTTCAGAATGTATTCTAGATAATATCACACATGTATTGACTATATTTGTGCTCTGTGTATAGTGTCTCTCAAGTCCTGAAGGGATTCTCAAAGATGAATTCTAGTTTCCTGTGGCACAATAGAACCTTAAGTAGAACTGAATTTAATTCTAAGTCTGTAAACTGTCGTGTTTTGTCTGCTAAACGAAAAAGCAGATCCTGTTATTTCTTTTTTCAGTCACTAAAAAACTTGATTGTGCTTTCAAGAAAATACTGTTGAATTTGCCGTGAATGGCAACTGTTGTTGATATACATTGTGTTATTTGGCTTAGTTTTTTAAATGAAAAATATTTAAAGATTTATTGGTATCTGTATTCTGAGTATCTTTGCTATAATTGTTCCATTTTAGCCACCTGACAACCAAAAACTTGGTTTGTTGGAAGCCTTGTTAAAGATTGGTGATTGGCAGCATGCACAGAGCATTATGGATCAGATGCCTCCATACTATGCAGCTTCACATAAACTAATAGCCCTTGCAATTTGCAAGCTGATTCATATAACTATTGAGCCTCTCTATCGAAGGTATGTTACCATATGGTTTACTAATTGAGGTAGAAAGAGTTTAGGACTACAAAATAAAATCTGCATATTTACCTTGTCTCCTTCAATCAAGCATATATTTTAATTCAATCAAGCATATATTTTAAATTGTTTTATCAGAATATAAGAGATGTTCACAGAGCATATCCTTCTGGCAGGTATTAATCAGTGACTTGTCTCCTATCATCTACACCAGGCATTGCAGAATTTGTGCTGCAGTGTTGTCTAAAAGCTACATGTTAGATTTCTAGGTAGGATTTGCTCCGCTGAGAGTGAAAACTCCATTCTTCTGTTTTTGACTTTTCCTTCTCTCTTGGGGAGGAGAGAATTCCTAAAGTTTTTACCTAGTGTAATTTTCCTCTATCTTGGGTTGAGTGGCTCTGAGTGAGGTCTGTGCCACTCTGCTTGCCTTGTCTCTTCTGGCATATAGGCTGCTCTTCTGGAAATTGCTAGTGCAGCCTCTCTCATCATCCCTGGTTACTGTGTCAACCAGTCCTCTAGCCCTCAACCTATTTGTAGGATACTTAGGAGCAGTACTGGCAGCAGTGCTGGCTTCAGCCCCACAGATCAGAGCCTGCCTCAAAAGCCCCAGCTTTGTGACTCGTGCATAGCTGCTGGCTGCTGCCTTCAGTGCCACGTGGGCTGTGGACCATGAAGGCTCTTCTTCAGAGAGTGACCCCTGTGACTCCACAGCAGAACACCTGCTCAGCAGGTGAGAACTCTGGGCATGCTGTCCTTTTTAGTGTGACATACCCTCTTTCATTATGCTGCTCACCTACCTCACGCTCAGTCTAGGTAGTGGAAGTCAGGTTGAGAAATGTTTAATGTTATCTCCATATTTTTCTCTTTCATCTTTGTGTCTCTGAGGTCCATCCCTTGTTCCCCATTCCCATATCCAAATTCCTGATATTGACCAAATTTAATTAAAAACCAAGTTCATGTGATGTATGAATATGTTACCTGTTACATGGAACCTACATTACTCTGATTTCCTTTTCTTATGCAGTTAATTTGAAACGGTCTCCTAAGCTCTGAGTTTTTTCAAATGAGTATTGTTTTTGTTTTCTTCTATCAGTTAAATTATGTGGTATAATGAAGTTAAGCACAAATGAAATAGAAGAAGCAAATATGAGTAAGAAAAGTTTTATAATATGACTGTGTTAACTTAAAATGGAGCATTGCATAGTATATATACATTTTTCTTCTTTCTGTAGAGTTGGCGTTCCTAAAGGTGCTAAAGGCTCACCTGTTAGTGCTTTGCAAAATAAGAGAGCACCAAAACAAGCAGAGAGCTTTGAAGATTTGAGGAGAGACGTCTTCAATATGTTCTGTTACCTTGGTCCCCACCTTTCTCACGATCCCATTTTATTTGCAAAAGTGGTGCGGATAGGCAAGTCATTTATGAAGGAGGTTAGTAAGTTTTTTTTCTTTAGAGCAGAAAGCTAAATTATAGAATGAAAATGTTCTGAGTATATTTGTGTTATATGTATCTCTAGAAATACAAAGAAAGTAAACTTAAGAAAATGTTATGCTGAGTAAGATTTGGACAAAGTCAATTGTGTCCCAACCATTTATATATAAAAACTTAAATCCAGTCAAGCCCTCCAGGTAGAAAAATATGGTTTGGACATGTGATTGCTTTTTGAATCCTCTTATAATTGTGGTTATTTGAACATTCTTTCCTCTTGCTTTTATTCTGCTCATTTATTTTATTGGCTGCAGTTTTGAATCATTGCCATTATTTGTGTGAAGTCCCTTTAGCCTCAGACTTCAGACTGTTCAGGATCCATTTTTTTTTTTAGTAAACTTTTTATTGAAGTAAAACATGATACAGAAAGCACACAAACCATAATTATATAGCTCAGTGGCTTTTTCCAAACTAAATAGCCATGTGTCTACCACTTAGATCAAGAGATAGAACAGTGCTAACACTTGAGAGTTTTCCTTAGATGCTCTCCTAATCATTACTCCAAGGGAAACTTATTATTTTATTGATATAGAGTTGGTTTACAATATTATATTAGTTTCATATATACAGCAAAGTGGTTTGGCTATACATATGTATGTATATATCTTTATACCATTTTTTTGGTTCTTTCCCATTATAGTTTATTAAAAATATACTGAATATAGTTCCCTGTGAGATACAGTAAATCCTTACCTATTTTATATATGGTAGTGTGCATCTGTTCATCCTTTGCTCCCAATTTATTCTGTCTGTGAGTCTATTTCTGTTTTGTAAATAAGTTCATTTATATCATCTTTTCAGATCCCTCATAAAAGTGATATATATTTGTCTTCCTCTGTCTGACTTACTTCACTTCGTATGATAATCCCAAGGTCCATCCATTTTGTGGCAGATGGCATTGTTTCATTCTTTTTTATGGCTGAGTAATATTCCATTTTGTGTGTGTGTGTGTGTGTGTGTCTGTGTGTGTGTGTGTGTACATACACAGATACACAGACTCCACATATTTTTCTCCATTCGTTCTTGATGAACACTTAGGTTGCTTCTGTGTCTTGGCTTATTATTCTTTTTTAAAGTTAGTCTTGAGTTATAATTTACATACAGTAAATCTCACCAACTTTAAGTATGCAATTTGATGAATTTTGACAGATGTATATAGTTGTATGTCTACCACCACAATCACGATATAGGATATTTTCATCATCCCAGCAAGTTCCTCTTGCTCCTTTGCCATCATTTCCCTCCCTTCATTGCTGGTTCCTGACAACCGCTGGTAGGCTTTCTGTCACTATGCTTTTGCTTTTTCTAGAGTTTGACATAAATGGAATTGTATAGAATGTACTCTTTTCTGTCTGGTTTCTTCCACTTAGTGCTTTTGAGATTCATCTCAGTTGTATGTGTCAGTAGTTCTTTATTGCTGTGTAACATTTCATTATATGCACATAAGAGAGTTTATTTGTTTGCCAGTTGATGGGCATTGAGTTGTTTCTAATTAGGGGCTATTGTAAATAAAGCTGCTGTGGATATTCTTCTACGGTCTTTTTTCGGGGGGAGTGTATGTTTTGTTTCCCCAGGATTGGGATTGCTGGGCCATATGGGTAAGTGTATGTTTAACTTTTTGTCAAACTTTTCCAACACGTGTGTACCATTTTGCACTCCTGGGAACATTGTATATGACTTCCTAATGCCCCACATCCTTATCAACATTTGGTATTGTCAGTCTTTTAAATATTAGTCATTCTAATGGGTGTGTAGTGCTATCTTTTGTGTTGTAATTTATGTTTCACTAATGATCAGTGATGTTGAGCATCTTCTAACGTTCGTACTTGCCATTTGTAATCACTTTTATTGAAATGTCTATTCAAATCTCTTGCCCATTTTAAATTCAGTTGTCCTTTGTTCTCAGTCTGATTTGCCTTGTCATTTTGTTTACTGTCTTTTGTAAAGCAAAAGTTTAAAATTTTGATTAATTCCAATTTAATAGCACTTCTCTTTTATAGTTTGTGCTTTGTGTTCTAAGAGGTCTTTGCGTAACCAGGGTCTTAAAGAATGCGTAATTTCTTTTCAGTTGTGAAGTAGTGTAACCAAAAGACTCTAGAAATCTGCAAATTGTTACAAGCATAAATGTGGTTTTCTCCAGTGTTTGGTGATTGCACCTAATTTTTAATTTTTGATAACAGTAGCTGGATAGAAAATTAACAACTCTTGTGTATTAATCACTTGACACCTATTTCATTTGGCTTTAGATACTTAGCTGGTAGATAATTTTTTTTTTAATGTTAACAAATTTATATTTTATAAAGGTACGCTAAAGAAATCTGCTAAGTAGTTCATTACTATACATGATATTTATTATATAGCATATATTCATATAAAAGAACTAAAACAGTGTTTCATTATCTTGATCCTTATAGTCTGAAAAGGATGAGTCATGTTAACTAGTGCTTGTTCAAAGAACATGGGTTGTGTTTTCCCAGTGTGTAATATTGAGAAGCATGTAAAGTGAATTTGTCCCATTACTGGTGATGTTAGCATTAATCACTTGGTTAAGGTGATTGCTGCCAGGTTTCTCCAGTGTGTAGTTACTTTTTTTCCCTTTGTTGTTAATATGTATCCTGTGGGGAGATACTTTGAGACAATGTAGACAGCCTCTTTCTCATCTTACTTTCACCCACTAATGTTATTCTTTTTCATTGAAAATCTTAATGTTCAGATCTCTTGTTTTGAAATTCTTTCTCTGGCTATGAGTATCATAAACTTGTAAGCAGGAGCCCGAACATCAAACTTTTGGAAGTCCCATATGTAGACATATGTATAAACATATACAGATACAATATTGTTAAGATACATAGGTGCTAAAAGTCTTCCACTCTGCCATCTCCACTGTAGCCCTCATTTGTCTTTATTCTATCACAGTTGTGCCTGGTGCCTGCCCCTAACTCCAGTCTCTATTTTTGCAGAGGTAGAAAGGCAGAAGGGAAGGTGAAAAAGTTTATTTTGATCCCAGTGTGGAAAGAAATCTATCTTCTCTCATTTCTAAGGTTGTGGTAGGAAAAGTGCATCTTTCCAATGATCTGACTTAGCAGTTTGGTTCATTTTTTTTACCCTAAAAATATTTCACTGTAACAAATCATTGTGTGTTTATATATAGGTTTAAAAGACTTTGGTTGCCTAGCTCGAAATTTAATCATTTTTTTTCTTTTTTTAAGGTTCTTTCTAAAGGGGGAATATGGGGCTTCCCAGGTAGCTCAGCTGGAAAAGAATCCACCTGCAATGCAGGAGATCCTGGTTCGATTCCTGGGTCAGGAATTTCCCCTGGAGAACTGATAGGCTACCCAGTCCAGTATTCTTGGGCTTCCCTGGTGGCTCAGACAGTAAAGAATCTGCCTGCAATGTGGGAGACCTGGGTTTGATCCCTGGGTTGAGAAGAACCCCTAGAGGAGGGCATGGCAACCCACTCCAGTATTCTTGCCCAGAGAATCCCCATGGATACAGTCCATGGGGTCACAAAGAGTGACATGACTGAGCAACTTCTCTGTAGTCTGGAATAGGGAGTGAATGAGCTCCATGAGGCTGAGTACAGCCGTCATTTAGGGGATCTCTGTTTTGTCTTCTGAGACTACACATCGTATACTAGGCATGCCCAGCCAAGTGGGTATCCAGCTCCCTTGGACTTTGATTCCCCAGTCTGAGCCCAGTTCCTTTGAGAGACAGCAAGCCTTAGCAGCCAGAGTCCTGCTGTGCTGCTACTCAGAAGGGATTTTCCTCAGGCTGCTTACTTACCTTGTAGGTCTTGTTCCCTAAAGGATTTTATTTACTTACCTTCCTTGCTCAGTACTATTTCTGGGGATTGGGTTAATGGCAGGCACCATACCACACTGTCTGTAGTTTAGAATCTTTGTGTGTGTGTGTGTGTGTTTGCATGCCCTTGAAATTAACAGCATAATTTGCTCTTTTCTTGCTTGGTTGGTGGTGATTTGGGGACATAAAAAAAGTAAGCTATATTTTGTTTATTGCATTAGGGATCAGGGGAGAGAAATTCTGTTTATGCTTCACTCTGTCATCTTAATTCAGTTGTCTGACTAGTTTCTTTATTTGACTGTTTCTTATGTTGGACTTTGGTAAAAAAGCCAAAGGAAAAGAAAGTGAGGTCGCTCAGTCGTATCTGACTCTGCGACCCCATGGACTGTAGCCTACCAGACTCCTCTGTCCGTGGGATTTTCCAGGCAAGAGTACTGGAGTGGGTTGCCATTTCCTTCTCCGAAGTGCTCTAAATTGATTCACAGATAAAGTTTATAGAGAAACCTAGAGTCAAAGGGTCAGATTGGGTACTATTGGGTTGGCCAAGAAGTTTGTTTCAGTTTTTCAGTGAGATGTTCTGGGAAAACCCAGATGAACCTTTTGGCTAACCCAGTAGGTGATAGTAGGAATAGTTGTGATAATGATAATTGTGGTAACGTGGCAGAATGTCTTTACTCTTAGGAGATGCACACTGAAGTTTTTTGAGATCATGTCTGTAACTTTTTTGGTCAAGAGAAAAAGAAGGCAAATGTTAATTGTTGAATATACATAGGAGGTATATAGATGTTCATGGATAGCATACATTGATTCAACTTTTATGTAAGCTTAGAATTTTTCATAATAAAAATTTGGGTTACTAGGGGAGAATGTACCTTAATACGATTCATCCTTAAACTGGTTCTAGTTTATGAACCAGCTACTTTAGAATCTTGACTTGATATTTATTGTTTTTTGTTAGCTATTAGGGGAGGGAGAGTCATTTTCCTAAGCCAGAGATGGGTGGTAATAATATTTGTCTTGTCTAGCTCCTGGGGTTGCAGTGTGAATCAAATGAGATATATCATCTCACACGCTAGTAAAGTATTGCTCAAAATTCTCCAAGCCAGGCTTCAGCAATACATGAACCATGAACTTCCAGATGTTCAAGCTGGTTTTAGAAAAGGCAGAGGAACCAGAGATCAAATTGCCAACATCCGCTAGATCATTAAAAAAGCAAGAGAGTTCCAGGAAAACATCTATTTCTGCTTTATTGACTATGCCAGAGCCTTTGACTGTGTGGATCACAATAAACAGTGGAAAATTCTTCAAGAGAATGGAATACCAGACCACGTGACCTGCCTGTTAAGAAACCTGTGTGCAGGTCAGGAAGCAACAGTTAGAACTGGACATGGAAAAACAGACTGGTTCCAAATAAGAAAAGGAGTACGTCAAGGCTGTATATTGTCACCCTGCTTATTTAACTTCTATGCAGAGTACATCATGAGAAATGCTGGACTGGAAGAAGCACAAGCTGGAATCAAGATTGCTGGGAGAAATATCAATAACCTCAGATATGAAGATGACACCACCCTTATGGCAGAAAGCAAAGAACTAAAGAGCCTCTCGATGAAAGTGAAAGTGGAGAGTGAAAAAGTTGGCTTAAAGCTCAACATTCAGAAAACGAAGATCATGGCATCCGGTCCCATCACTTCATGGGAAATAGATGGGGAAACAGTGGAAACAGTGGCAGACTTTATTATTTTGGGCTCCAAAATCACTGCAGATGGTGATTGCAGCCATGAAATTAAAAGATGCTTACTCCTTGGAAGAAAAGTTATGACCAACCTAGACAGCATATTAAGAAGCAGAGACATTACTTTGCCAACAAAGTCTAGTCAAGGCTATGGTTTTTCCAGTAGTCATGTATGGATGTGAGAGTTGGACTATAAAGATAGCTGAGCACCGAAGAATTGATGCTTTTGAACTGTGGTGTTGGAGAAGACTCTTGAGAGTCCCTTGCACTGCAAGGAGATCCAATCAGTCCATCCTAAAGGAGATCAGTCCTGGGTGTTCATTGGAAGGACTGATGTTGAAGCTGAAACTCAATACTTTGGCCACCTGATGCGAAGAGCTGACTCATTGGAAAAGACCCTGATGCTGGGAAAGATTAAGGGCAGGAGGAGGAGGGGACAACAGAGGATGAGATGGCTGGATGGCATCACCAACTCAATGGACATGGGTTTGGGTGGACTCTAGGAGTTGGTGATGGACAGGGAGGCCTGGCGTGCTGCGATTCATGGGGTCACAAAGAGTTGGACATGACTGAGCAACTGAAGTGAACTGAACTGAAACGTTAATTAGATTATAATAATTAGGTATTCAATTTTAGAGTTAAAAATAGTTGTCATGAATTTTTAAGATCATAATAAGTTATCACTTATGTCAGCTATTGCTACACTATCTTTGATGAATTTTTAAAAGTGTTAATATTGTTTAATCTATTTCTGTCTTTAAATATAAGATGCCACTTTAAAGTAGCAGTTTTGTTTCCCTCAGGAGCAGATTTTATATGGGAATGCTTTTAGCTTCTTTACATTGTAGTATTAAATGTCCCCCCCTCCCATTGTTGATTTGTTATAAATAATCAAAGAATTTTTTTCAAATAAAGGACATTTTTGTTGCTGGGTTTTAATGAACTTGTTAAAGGTAGTTATGGACGTGTGTCCATTTTAAAATAGAAACAAATTTTGTCAACTATCTTAAAAACAATCAGAACTTTTCATTATAATCCTTATTGTCCAAATGGACACAGACACTGCTGTCGTTGGCAATCTAGAATTGGAGCATAAGTTTAATCTACAGTACCCTTGCGGTTTAATGAGTCTGAGCAGGGAACAACTGTTAGAATGTTTATATTTGTATTATCCCCTATAATAATTGGTTTGAACTGAAGTCATTTTAGCTATTACTGAATATCTTCATATGGCAATTCTAAACAAGGTATAGAATCATAGTAATAAATTACTATGTAACAAATTACAAATAGGATCTTAATTTTTCCCATTAGTTATGTTTTTTACCTGGGAGGGGTATGTAAACATACAAGGAGAGGCAGACATTTAAATCTATTAGTAGGCAAATGGAGACTCTTACGTACAAACGGTATAATTTTTAAAAATTTGTTTTATACAAGAAAAGAAAGTAGAATTTTTAGTGTGGACCACATGCATGCAGTATACAAACACTTGATTTAACTATTGTAACTCCTCTCTGTTTCCTGAAATTGAACCTCAGTGTTTAGTTTCAGAAAAGATAATTCAAAGTGTGTAAAAGAGAGGTAACATTTAAAAATTACCCTGGGATAAAAACTGAGCCAGCACTTATGTCATCCTGTGTGTGGGTGACCATATTAGACATTCTTTGGCATCTTAGTAGAGGTTTGTCTTGACTGAAAAAGAAATGTGGTGGAAGATAGTACTTTTCATTTAGTATCCTACCCTGTGATTTCATAAAAGATGTAGTATCAAAGTTAAGGGATTATTTCTAACTAAATGTTTTGTGAAGTCTTTAAGAATTTCTGATTGAAAGTTAAAAAGACTTTGAACCAAAACACTGAAAGGCTATTGAGTTATCTCTTCTCCAGGCTTGATAAACTCAGGTTCCCATTAGTTTTAATTTATAGGCTATATTTTCCTATTTTAAGTTACTGTGATGAGTCTTCTATAGACTCTATCAAAGAAGTTTTCTCATAGAGTAGTTTTAAGACAAATCTGAAGTTCTTAGCCCATTCCATGGAACATAGTACTCAGTGAATGATAGCTAATAAGAACAAGAAAAATAAGGACATTGAAAGTAATGCCATGATTTATTTAAATGTAGCTTTGAATTCTAACCTAGGCTTAAATTTAAGTATTTTTCATTTTTTTCCCTTTTCTGAGATAAAGTATACTCTAGTATGCTACTACTTTAGTATTTGAAACATTCATGAGTAACAGGTACTAAAAATAGTACATTAGTAATAAAAAAAAGTAATTGATCTAGTTATATCTACGACTTTCCCCAACCTTTATTTTTCAACTCTCTGAAAGCCGCTTCTTGATGAACCTATTTTTTTTTGTATGTGGGGGGTTGTGCTCGGTACTGTTATGCAGCCCTGACAGCTACTCTGTCATTGTAGGGCAAGAATGAAACCTGCTTGGGGTCATTTATAGCTGATGGTCTGTGTAGACATAATTGTGTGTGCTCAATTTTATTCAGACTTAAAAATTCAGTTCCTAATAGTGTATTGGTAAGCATAGTTTTTTATCTTAAAGAGATCTTCAAAGATAAGAACTATCTTTGTCAATTCCTCAAAGATAGAAACTTTTTCCTGTTCATCTTTGAATTCCCAGTGCCTGGAACATAGTAAACAAATGCAGGAATGAATATCTTTTGTCCATCCCCATCCTGTCTCCCACTTCTGCCTGACCATTCAATAAAGCTTTTAGTATTCTTTTGTGGGAATGAAGTTTTGTATGTGCTCTGAATTAAAAAGCATATTAAGTTAAGCTAAAGGAAACAATCAAGGAAGTGGAATGTGTAAAGGAAATCACTTTTACCTGTGTGTATATCTTGATATTTTTTTTGTTCATCTTTATTATAACTAGCCTTTGATAGAAACATTTTCTTACTGTTCTTCTAGATAGTTTCATTGTGGTTTCCATATTTCTTTCTCTCTTTCAAATTTTCCTGTTTGTGAAATCCAGAGAATTGATACATAAACATTAAAAACTAATGAAAGTATCTAGTAAGGGAATTAGGACAGCTTAATAACTAGGAAAATGTCTTATCTGTATGGAGAAAACTGCATGTAGCTTTTTTAGGTTCATCTGAATTGTAGTATACTGAACTGATACTAGGAAAAGAGTAACTTAACTGCCTTTAAACCTAATTCTTCCAATTATGACATACCCTTATTTCTGCCTCCCAGGGTACACCCAGTATGCCATGAGGATTATCCCCCTCCTCCCAACAAAATAAAAGCAACTGTCTAGTTTGTTTTCTGCCAAGCCACTTCTTCATAACTGGACTCCTTATTTGCTGACCAGGATATATGTTGATGACTAAATTGTTTCTGTGAAAGGGAGCCATATTTTTTACCCTGCCAATTAAAAAAATGTGATTGATTGTTTTCCCATCAAAGTAATATGACTATCTCTGAATTAGTCTTATGTGAAAATGTTGCATGGAAGTTAGATTTCCCTGTAGTAACACCCATTAAATTACTCAATCATGAAAACACATATGCACAAAATATCCTTATCTACCAGTAAAGTATGTGAACTGCTTATTTGCTTTCCCCCTTCTCACACTGAATATTGAGCTAAATCCTTTCCAGAAATCTAGATTGTCCTTGAGTATCAGTTCCTCAGCTGTCCTTTTGGCCTTTGCACACTCCCCACAACACTCCATCTGAATATTCACACGTGAATGTTAGATTTCATTTTGAATGAATAGACAGCATTGTCAGACATGGCACTTCAGCAGCCCACCTGCAAATCACTGATAAAATAATGACCCAGGCCGTTTTGTTCAAGTCTGTTTAGATTAGGAAGTGGTTTGGTCTTTGTCAGCAATGTTAGTAATATTTTTGGGCATATTTCTTGGTGAGGGATTAATAGTAGTGAATTAAAATGTAGCTTTACATTTTCTTTGAGTTTAGTTTTTGTTGTTATTGCTTTGCGTTAGATTTTACCAGTTCTGAGGGAGAAAACTAGAATGTCTAGAAGGAGAATTGTAAATGCATTATAACCAAATTGAGCTTGCTACAATTTTATAATAAATATTCAGATCAGTTTTAGGATGTGGTAGGTTTGTGATAATGAGGTTGAGGAAAGAATTGGCTTATAAATCTGGCCTTTAAAATTCATGAATGTTACAAATTATTTGAAGGTTAGAAATATAGATAAGAATTTAAAATGGTAATTTGTAATAATGGCTATATATAAAATCTACATGTGTGTAACAAGTTAGGAAAGAATTCAAAACCACATGCAAGTTGATTGTTTTTTGAATTAGAAATGAAGTTGTGACAGCATAATCTTAATCTCTTTGCATTTTATTTATAGTTTTTTTTTAAATTTTAGTTTCAGTCTGATGGAAGCAAACAAGAAGATAAAGAGAAAACGGTAAGAGACTAGAAAAGTCCAATGTGTCTAATGTTTGTCTAGGTACAGCATACTGTGAATTTTACTGTGAACAAGCTTTAATCACCTATGTGAATAACTATTTTATACTTGTACATGTTGAATATAGCTTTTGGCTTATCATACAAAGTATCTTTTAAGATTGACAGCCTCCTGTTTTTGAGGATTACCTTGTTCAAAAAAGGAAAAGGGATAAAAATTCCCTCATTCTTGCTACACCTTTCCTTCCCTCACCTCATTTGCTTTCTTAGATAGAGAAACACAAATACATTGTGAAAAGTACAGTGATAATGTAGGGAATTAGATATGGTGTGTTATGAAATCAAAGAATGGCAATTTTTCCAAGGCTCACATAAATTTGTTTTGGGGGGAGGGATTAATATGCAGCTCTTACTGAAATAATTTTTCTTCCCTTCTTCTTAGGAAGTTATCCTTAGCTGTTTGCTTAGCATTACTGACCAGGTATTACTTCCATCTCTTTCTTTGATGGACTGCAATGCTTGTATGTCTGAGGAACTATGGGGAATGTTTAAAACATTTCCATATCAGCATAGGTAAATATACAATATTTTGTATTTTTAGTTAAACAGTTCTAGTGCACTAATCGTGAAATGTTTAACTTTTCATAATTCTTCATCTCATCATTTTTAAAGATATCGTCTGTATGGCCAGTGGAAGAATGAAACTTACAACAGTCATCCACTTTTAGTAAAAGTTAAAGCTCAAACAATAGACAGAGCCAAATATATCATGAAGTAAGTTTTAATTTATTTTTCTTCTTATTATCTGGATCTGATTTACTTTCTTTCAGCCAGCTTGTCTGAATTTCAGTTTTGAGGATGCCCAGGAGTATTTACTAATGGTATAGCTGATTATATACTTCCCATAGAGTGACTACCAGTTTTTGTGGTTTTTAGCTTGTTTTGACTATAATGTTAGCTTTGTAGTTGTCATTTTGCATAGCTATAAACTCGATAAAAATCCTTTATAGGATGCATTATATTATAGGATTTTTTTTTTAAAGGAGAGCATACTGTGGCCTTTGCTCAATTTGGGTACTACATCCAACAGCTTACACAAGATAGTCAAACTTCTAGGAATTTCTACTGAAAGTTATAGCAGTTTTTTTCCCCCTTTTTGGAAGATCTAGTAGAATCATGCAGAACTATCTCCTTAGGGACTCAGCTTTTGAAAAATTTCCATTTTTTAAGTTTGTGTGCTTTATTTTGTCACTAAAAACATAAGAGTGATGTTATTCCTAATTCCTAGTAAACTGTTTGAAGTTTAATTATGAAAATTGTATACTTCAAATCAGTACTGGTTTAGATACTAATTACACTGCTGTATTGCAAGGACTTTCAGTAAGGCTGTTTTTTGTCATTTCTTTTACATTCGAGCAGTGGTATGGTTATTCTAATTAGAAGTAGTGCATTCTCTAGTTTAACTAGATTGAACAGTATGCAGTGAGACTCTTTGCCTAGTGATACTATCCTAGGTTGCAGTCTACTAGGGAAACAAGTGTGTGCACAACCACAGTCTGGTTTAATAGATGGCTGTTACACAGCATGTATAAAGTTCTCTGGGACAATTGAGAAGAGAATGAATTATTCCACCTCATGGAAGTTAGGAAAGGAAGGCATGTTAAGAGGTGATATAAGAACTGGTTCTTCCAAAAGAGTTCCAGTTTTAAAAATTTCCCAAGTAGGGTTTCTAGCTTTAATAATAGCTAACATTTATGAAGCCATTACTATATGTGATGGACACTGAACTAAGTGCTTTATATGGATTATTTAATGATGTATTAAATATTGAATCTGTCTCTTCCACTCTCTACCCCTGCTTACTTAGTTCTTTCAGCTGGAGTATTAAAGTGCCTTGTATTATTCTCTTTCTTCAAAATCCTTTGGTGACTAACCATTGCCTGCAGGTTATATGTCAAACTTCATGGCATGGTGATATAAGAGCACCTCCATGATCTGTCTCTCACTATTTCCATCTTCACTTCCTGTCAGTTTTACCTCTAGCTGTACTGAGCCCCATGTATGTTTCCCTGAATGTGCTATGGTCTCCTTTTTCTTTGCATATTTTTTTTCTTTTGTTCATACAGATTTTCCCTTACCTCTTTTCCTCTCTCCACCTGGTGACCTCACCCTTGGATGGTGGGCTCCAGTGTTACCTCTGTGAAGCCTTCCATTGCATATACCACCAAGCAAAATTGATTTTTTAAAAATTTAATTAATTAATTTTTGGGTCGCTGGGTCTTTATTGCTGCGTGTGGGCTTTCTCTAGTTGCGGTGCGCGGGCTTCTCATTGCAGTGGCTTCTCTTGTTGCAGAGCACGGGCTCTAGGGTGTGCAGGCTCAGTAGTTGTGGTGCATGGGCTTAGTTGCCCCTCGGCATGTGGAATCTTCCCGGAGCAGGGATCGAACCGTGTCCCCTGCATTGGCAGGCGGATTCTTAACAACTGGACCACCAGGGAAGTCCAACGATTGTTCTTTATTTGTGCCGCCACTATTAAATATGCATATAAATACTATCATACTGCTTATGTATATTGTTATGATTATTTTTCTTTTTAAAATTATCTATTTTTTTTTACTAGTTTATACATTCACATGTTTTAGATTTTAGTAAATATAAAAAAGTAGACAGTAAAAAGTCTCTCACCCTGTCCACTCAGTTCTCCCAAGGGAAAAAATGTGGCCACTGTTTAGTTTCTTATTTGTCATTTGATATTTATATATATATGCAAATAGATACAATATATTATTCCCTCTCTTTTTATACTATTGATAGTATATAATAAGTAATGTTCTATAAGTTGCTCTAATTGTTTATGAATAAAAAATTTTTTTAAATGGTTTTAAATCTACCTCCCCAGCTGAACTGAGCTTGAGAGCAGGAACTGTTACTCATCCTTGTATTTCTAGTGATTAGCACTCTGCCCATCATAGAAGACATTAATATGAATTAATGAATAAGTAAATTAATACAAATGTTTATCACAGAACAATATATGCAGAATTTTTCATGTATTTGGATTTTTTTGTTAGCTGTAACTGTTACACTAGCCTTGAACAATATGGTTTTAGTATTCATTGAATTTTTTAAGTTGAGAATGAAATTATTAATTTATTACTTGAGAATTTCACCAGTTTTGATTACTGTTTAAAACATGAATTTTCTATAGGGCATCCAGTAATTCATTCCACAGATGCTCATTGATTGTGTTCCATATGCCAAGCACCATAGTTGCTTGAGGGGAAGACATAATCAAGAGAATATTCCTTTTATTATAATTTTTTTTGGTGGAGGGAGGAAGCAGAAAGGAGTGAAATAAAAAAATGGGAAAGAAGGGCTGTTTTTGTCAAGTAGGAGGGCTACCTGAAATAGTAGGGTTAGAAGTAAGGGCAGGTGGTGGTAAGCTTGAAAGTAGAACAGAGTATAACCAAAGTTTAAAACTGATGAGTCATTCTTTTCTATGGGAAAAAAAGAAACTGGGCATAGAGAATGGGAAAGGGAAGCAGTTGTTGATAATAATTTTGATTAATGGATCAGTTTTGTCTTAAGATTTTTAAGATAATTATAGTTTGTCACTTCCAGAATGATCACATTCCTTGAACTGTCAACTAAATTCATTATTTGCTTCATTATATTTTCATTCTAGAAAGCTGTCACTTGTTATTTTTTCAAGTTTCTAGATTTATTATATAATAATCTCATCAGAAGAGTTTAAGATCCTGTGTAATAATTGTTTTGAATTTGTAAGCATTTCATAGATATAAATTTCCAAAATGTTAGTAAAAGAATACTTAGTAGAGGGTGAATTAAAGAGAAAGGAAAGAGTAGAATAGATTTTTCAGGACTTGATTACTTTGAATATGAAAATCAGAGAACTTCCTGTATCAAGTGCAGTCTTGGCTATAACTCTTCTAGGGTCACTAAGACAGATGACATGAGGTATTTCAATGTATTACACCAAATTTGTTATCTTAATCCCTAAACTGATAGTGAGCCCTTCTAAATCTGAAATAATTATTCTCTGTAAGAAGAGTTTTATGTGCTTGTATAGTACGGAGAAGGCAATGGCACCTCACTCCAGTACTCTTGCCTGGAAAATCCCATGGACAGAGGAGCCTGGTAGACTGCAGTCCATGGGGTCGCTAAGAGTCGGACACGACTGAGTGACTTCACTTTCACTTTTCACTTTCATGCATTGGAGAAGGAAATGGCAACCCACTCCAGTGTTCTTGCCTGGAGAATCCCAGGGATGGGGGAGCCTGGTGGGCTGCCGTCTATGGGGTTGCACAGAGTCAGAGACAACTGAAGCGACTTAGCAGCAGCAGAGTATGTTAAGAGTTTTAATGCTTATTAGACTATTACTATAAAATGAAAATGTGTATATTATAAATGTTAAGCATTAATACAAAAGTTTAATACCCTCTTGGAGAATGCATAATCAAAATAGCTCAAGTCCTGCAGTAAAGCATATGATGAGGGTGGTTGTTTACATGGATCCATTTTGGATATATGGGAAATAAATTTTTTTTTCATGATGTAATAAAGCTACCAACATTATAAGGGAAATTACTTAAGATGATCCCTGCCACCTTTTTCTCCTCTTGTAGGCGTCTAACCAAGGAAAATGTGAAGCCTTCTGGAAGACAAATTGGGAAGTTGAGCCACAGCAATCCAACCATTTTGTTTGATTATGTATGTTTTGAGGTTAATATTATTTTCAGGGATTTTTCTTTTTGTTGTCTTTAAATCCGCACAAGTGGAAATAGAATGATGTAGCTTAAAAAATGATAGGTTTAGGGGAAAACTCTTTAGCAAATGAACCATTGTATGATAAAAATAAAATTTAGTATGCTATATACTTAACACATTGATCTACTTTTCTAGTAATATGTGACAATGCTGCTGCTATAAACAGATTTTCTGACATTGTCTCATGTATCACATTTCGAGTTACAAAAACATTAATAAATAGATACATTATTTGTTGATTTAGTTTTTAGAAACACTTGAACAGCATTTCATTGCAATTCACATGTAACACTTTCATATTTAGAATGTGATTTCTAAAACACATTTGATGTCAGTCTAGCCTCTATAATTCCAAAATTCAAGTTTGGATGTCCTGGAAGTATTTCCTAATTGGAAAATGTAGCCTAAGAAAATATTTTCTTAGGAAATGATAGACTAGTAGGTTTTATATAAATAAACAATGGAAGGAAACTAATTTTAAGTATTCTTTCTTTTGAAAAATAAAAAAGACTAGCCATTATTTAGTTAGCACAGTAAAAGTTCTCTTTTGATTAGTTAATGCCTTTTATTCTTTGTTGCCATCTTCCAGATCTTGTCACAAATACAGAAGTATGATAACTTGATAACACCTGTAGTAGATTCATTGAAATACCTCACTTCGTTGAATTATGACGTCTTGGCCTGTATCCTTTCAAATGAAGTAATTCATAGGTTTTACATTTCATAGGTTTTAGTGGTGAATGTTTTTTTTCTTTTTTTTTTTTTTTCATTCTAAGTTCCTTTCTTAACCATCTGAGGTTGATTCAGATGGCTGATTGGAAGGTTGGCCAGTCAGGAGTTTGTGTCTGGGTTGTATATTGGGAAAGATAATGTTAAGATTACCAAAAATCTTTGATATAGTTAGATTCTATCTTGCATGCTAAAAGATGGAAAAGAGGCTGCTAAAAAGAAAAGTTTGTACTACAGTGAGTGTATTTTTCAATAATTTGTAATAAATTGAAGCTAACAATAACTTTTTTCCAAAGGGTGGCATTTTATTGTTCTCTTAGCTAAAAGTCATTGTTAGGGATGTAATGACTTAAAATTTTTCTTAATATATGAAAGATTGTATCATTGAAGCTTTAGCTAATCCAGAAAAGGAGAAGATGAAGCATGATGACACAACCATCTCAAGTTGGCTTCAGAGTAAGTATTTTTATTTTTCCAAGGATGAAATTTCCATCTGTTGTTAACTGCCATGCTATGTATTCTGTTACCTATTTGTCAAGAGCTTTTGAGACTATCTAACCACTCAGCTTGTTCTACAGAGGGTTCAAATCCTTGGTTGTGTAAGGAGGTTCATATGGTATTTATTCCTTTTCTAACTCAAGAGATCAGTATTGGCTGTGATAGAATTTGGAGAAACATTACGAGGGAGATGAAAGTTCCCAACCATTTTATTATTTTAGAAGAATTAATATTAAGGGAACTATTTATGTCTCTCCTTTACATCCTGAGGTTCCAGTTACCTTAAAAGAACAAAAACTTGGTTGTTTCATAAGAAGCCCTAGCATTGTTTTTTTTTCCCCCTTGTACCTTTGATTTCTAGCAGCCATTTTCATTTTCTTTCAACCAGTTGTGTCTAATAGCTGAATCTTCAGTAACTCTCCATTGCCCTTTGAAGTCTGCAATCTGTAATATATCATACAAGTAAGTTCTTTTGGAATCAGGTCCTCTTTCTATACTAGCCTCATCTTTTGCCCCTCCCTAATATTCTAGTTCACATGGAAAGTGAACTTCTTGTACTTTCCATGGCACATATTTTTCCCTTTTCTTGGGGGTACACATCCATACCCACTCATCTCTTCCAGCACACTTCTACATATTCATTAGATTTCAGGTCACTTTCTTTGGGAAGCTTTCCCTGTTAACACCTCCCACCCAAAAAGTCAGAATAAAGTGTCCCTCTTCAGTACTGTTGTGTAGTTTTTTATTCATCATAGTTATTTTAGTTTACTTTTCTGTATCTCTCTGTAATGTAAGCTCCTTGAGACCAGGACCTGTGTTTTGTGCATTATCCTTTAGGTGCTCAGCAAATAATTGTTGAAAAGGATGCAGATCACTTGACTTCACTAGAGTCTCCTCCTCTTTTCTTGACTGGGATTTTCTCCCTACTGATGTGATAAAGACTATTGGCTAAAATTGGTCTTTTGTTTGCTTCTTGGTCTGATGATGTTTCCTTGCACCTCCACAACTGGTGGCACATTCCTAGATAAAGTGAGATCTTTTTTTTGTGACTCAAACATTTGAGGGGCAAGTGTTTTGTTGATCATTCAAGTTTGAGTTATATGAAAGATTCTGTTGTGGCCTAATTCATGTCACAGGTTGTGGAATCAGGCCTAAATATTTGAATCACTGTTCTACCTCATACCCAACTCTGTGACCCTTAGCTAGTTTCATGACATAACTGTTCCAGAATTCTGAGCTACCAACTGTAACTCCTTATTGATAGGTTTATACTAACTTGAGATGATTATTGCAAAGATTAAATGAGATAATTACATAAAGAGCTTAGTAGACTACTTGGCATATGTATGATCAATGAATATTAGCTGTTAGGTTGGTGCAAAAGTAATTGCAGTTGTGCATTGTTGAACTTTGCCATTTGATATTGAAATACATTCTTAAATAAATGTGGTTATACACTTTTGTATAAAATGATGTTATATAACATTTTAATGTGCATTTCTCACTTTATTTTTTATCTTTTTTGCTTATGACTTAACTACTTGCTGTTTATTTTATATTTATTTTAGACTAGGGAAATGATGTTAGACAAAAAACAAATTCGAGTGATTTTATTTGGGTTCAAAATGGATTGGAAAGCAGCAGAGACGATTTGCAACATTAACAATGCATTTGGCCCAGGAACTGCTAATGAATGTCCAGTGCAGTGGTAGTTCAAGAAGTTTTGAAAAGGAGACAAGAGCCTTGAAGATAAGGAGCACACTGCCTGGCCATGGGAGTTGACAGTGATTAACTGAGAGGATTATCAAAGTTGGTCCTCTTACAGCTACACAAGAAGTTTCCCAAGAACTCTGTCAACCATTCTATGGTGGTTTGGCATTTGAAGCAAATTGGAAAGATGAAAAAGCTTGATAAGTAGGTGCCTCATGAGCTCACCGCAAATCAAAAAAATCATCATTTTGAATTGTCGTCTTTTCTCTACATAACAACAAAAAAACCATTTCTTGATTGGATTGTGACATGTGACAAAAAGTAGATTGTGTAAGACAACTGGGGATGACCAGCTCAGTGGATGAACCGAGAAGCTCCAAAGCACTTCCCAAAGCCAAACTTGCACCAAAAAAGGTCATGGTCACTGTTTGGTGGTCTGCTGTTGGTCTGATCCACGACAGCTTTCTGAATCCTGGTGAAACCATTGCATCTGAGAATTATGCTCAGCAAATTGATGATGTGCACCGGAAACTGCAGTGCTTGCATCCGGCATTGATCAACAGAAAGGGCCCAGTTTTTCTCCATGACAATGCCTGACCACATGGCACACAACCAACACTTCAAAAGTTGAGTGAATTGGGTTACAAAGTTTCACCTCATCTGCTATGTTCACCTGACCTGTCGCCAGCTGACTACCACTTCTTCAAGCATCTTGACAACTTTTTGCAGGGTAAATGCTCCCATAATCAGCAGGATGCAGAAAATGGTTTCCAGGAGTTCGCCACATCCTGAAGCATGGGTATTTTATGCTTCAGGAATAAACAAACTTATTTCTCATTGGCAAAAATGTGTTGATTGTAGTGGTTCCTATTTTGATTAATAAAGATGTGTTTAAGCCTAGTTATAATGATTTAAAATTTCACTGTCTGAAACCGCAGTTGCTTTTGTACCAACCTTAATATTATTAATTATAAAATTCTATTCAGTGGCATCAGCAACAGTTTTTCCCAGCTCATTTTGTTTTGGAAATTGAGTTAGTTGAAATGACACTTAATATTGTGCTTTTTGTTTTATGAACTGTTTTTTTTTAAGCCCTGTTTTTTGTTTTTTGTTTTTATTTCACATAGGTTTGGCTAGTTTCTGTGGTGCAGTTTTTCGTAAATATCCAATTGATCTTGCTGGTCTTCTTCAGTATGTGGCTAATCAGCTAAAGGCAGGCAAAAGGTATTCATAGCAAATTATATGTAAATAAAATTCAATAATTAGAGTGCTTCTGCTGGTATTGGGATACTGAGGTTGCTAGTATCTTGAAAAACTATTTGTTGGTTATAGACTTAAGAATAATAGTTGTTCACTTATTTACATGGAATTCTTTAAAAGAAATTCAAGAAATTATAACTTACATACATAAATAGAATTTTATAATTTTATAATATTTGGCTATATATGTAACTCATTAAATCATATTGACTATGCATTAGACTTTTGAATAAATAATTGATATGGTATATTTTAAATCCTCTTATGGCAAAACATATTGCACTATTGATTATGCTACTGGGCAAGAATTGGCCTTTACATTGAGCATTTGGTAGGAATGTGTTTATTTTGAAGGTGTATGTACTATCTTTAAAACAACTATTTTTTGAATTTAAACTTTAGAGATAGGTAACATTAATGTATCTTTGGACACTGTCCTCTTTTCTGTATAAATAGTTTTATTATTTTATTCTGGACTAATATCAGTGCTTAGAGTTTGAATTAGAATGTAGGTTAAACCCCATCAGCAGTAGACTGACTAGACTAAGAACTGAAAATTGTTTTCAAAAGTTTTCTGGTAGAAAGCAAACAGAAATCTGTAAAGCTCTCTGGTGCTTCAAACAAGTATTATCTAAGTAATTCTTGACAGATTGTTTTGGTTTAGGGAAAATTTTAAAAAAGAAAAACAAAACTATGTTAAGGATCTATTGGCCAGTCCCATACATTTTACTCTTCTGTGACTATTTAGGCCAGGAAAATAATCATGTTACTTTAAAATCTCTAGTTCAGTTTTCTGTACTGTGATATAGTTTTTGTGACCGTATAATGAAAAGATTTTATTGGTACTTGTTGCATACTAATTTGCATGAAGGCCCTCTTGTTTTCCAAAACTATGTTTAGAGAAGCAAGGCAAGTTGAGAGAGTAAGCACTTACTCTATTAGAAAAACCACTGTTCTTTTTTCTAAGAAAAAAGTCTTAGAAAAACCACTGTTCCTTTGTTAACTTGTATCTTGGGTATGCTTAGCTTTACCTTTCTTTGGAAACACATCTGCATCCATTTTGTAGAAAAGTATGTTTTTACTTCATTACTTAACAAATTAAGGAAGATCTTAGAAGTCATAAGGTGTTATTTTCATCAGTAGTCACAAACTTAGAGAATTCAAATGAATAACTGTTGGCACAGTAATAAATATGCTTAAGGCAGACCTCCAAACTGTCATATTGCAACTTTGAACTTGCATTTCCTTCCTTTTTTTCCTTTCTCCTCTCCCTGTCTCCATTCCTCTTTCTTAGTGTATTAATTACAACTCATTTACATTTGAAGTTTCAACTGTAGACTGTTTCTTATTTTTCCTAAATAGTTTTGACCTGCTTATACTGAAAGAAGTGGTACAAAAAATGGCAGGAATAGAAATTACAGAAGAAATGACAATGGAGCAACTAGAAGCCATGACTGGTGGAGAGCAACTAAAAGCTGAGGTGAGAGTTGCTCTTTTTGTTTGGTGACTTAAAATTCAAACTGGGTGCATGTTACCTTTTAAAATCACATTAAAAAAAGTACTTGGAAATATACTTCACCAAGGGAATGAAAGACTTATTATGCTGAGAAGTATAAAACATTAATAAAGGAAGTTGAAGATGATTCAAAGAAATGGAGGAGAAGGCAATGGCCCCCCACTCCAGTACTCTTGCCTGGAAAATCCCATGGGCAGAGGAGCCTGGTAAGCTATAGTCCATGGGGCTGTGAAGAGTCGGACACGGCTGAGCGACTTCACTTTCACGCATTGGAGAAGGAAGTGGCAACCCACTCCAGTGTTCTTGCCTGGAGAATCCCAGGGACGGAGGAGCCTGGTGGGCTGCCGTCTATGGGGTCGCACAGAGTTGGACATGACTGAAGTGACTTAGCAGCAGCAGCAAAGAAATGGAAAGATATTCCATCCTTCTGGATTGGAAGAATTAACATTGTTAAAATAGCCATACTACCCAAAGCAATCTATAGTTAATGTCATCCCTGTCAAAATATCTAGGACTTTTTTTTTTTTTTTACAGAACTAGAACAGATAATCCTAGAATTTATATGGAACCATAAAAGACCCAGAATTTGGGGGAGGGAGGTGGGAGGGGGCTTCAGGATGGGGAACATGTGTATACCTGTGGCGGATTCATGTTGATGTATGGCAAAACCAATACAATATTGTAAAGTAATTAACCTCCAATTAAAATTAAAAAAAAAAGACCCAGAATCACCAAAGCAATTTTGAGGGAAAAAAACAAAACTGGAGGCATAACCCTCCCAGACTTCAGACAGTACTACAAAGCTACAGTAATAAAAATGTATGCTTGTTCATAATAAAGAATTTAAACATCAAATAAGTACATAAAACTAAATGTCAAAGCCATACCCTTCTCTTATAATCATCCCCACCTCCCTTTTAAAAATGGCAATGTTCTAGTTATTTAAACATTTTTAAAAAGCTGAAACAAAGTATCAAAGATAGTAATACATCTAAAAGGAAATAAATATCAAATCTTCTGTGGTCCTTGATACCCCAGCTGGCATAAATCTGAGCATAGTTACTCTGTTGTTGAATCTGCTCCAAACTGACTAAAGAATAGTCCTTTATAAGGAACCACATGGTAGAAAGTGGAAAATATGTAGAAGTTTAAAGACAATTGGCAGTTATCTTTAAGCCAGTGACTAAAGCCAGTGGCAGTAATAGTGTCAGTAAAATGAATTTGTCAGGAGAGGGAAGGAATGTAAGGTGTGTGAGAGTTTTTATCTTCAGGATTGTAACCAAATCTTTCCTGTTTTCTTTTTTCAAATCAGATGGCATGTGTTATGTACTGGTACACTAGTAAAATGTATGTCTTTTCTTTTGCAGGGTGGTTATTTTGGTCAGATAAGAAACACGAAAAAATCCTCCCAGAGATTAAAGGATGCACTATTAGACCACGATCTTGCTCTTCCTCTCTGCTTGCTTATGGCTCAGCAGAGGAATGGGGTAATCTTTCAGGAAGGTGGAGAGAAACATTTGAAACTTGTGGGAAAACTCTATGATCAGGCAAGTTAAAGTGGCCTTTGTGTTTCTGTGGGTTTTTAAATCTTCATAATGGAAAATATAAAATGTTATGTAATTTTGCTCATCATATATGTTATATATACCATGGTATATATATCATATATATATATTGTATATATTATATATGGTGTATATATTATGGTATATGATGTATATATAAAATAGACATTCTGGAAATAGGGACAATTTCTGTGTAAATTATGATATTTAAGAGATGGCTCTAGGGGATATAATAGTATAAGGTTTTCAGTCATTTTTGAAAATTTTATGGTAATAAACTTGCATTTATAATATACACAGGTTTAGAACAAAAACCTAACAAAATGTGAATAACAATAATCATAGATTGTATAATGAACCCTTGATCAGTTTTAAGGTCTAACAACTTTACATGGTGACGTTAATTGTATCACTCTCTAAAAATGTATTATGTGTTCTTGGGCAATAACATTCAGGTGACAAAAGACGTAGTAATACGTCTCTAGTCAATAATGCATTAAGCACTGAAACCTATGGCTAACCTAAAAAATGTGTTTAACTATCACCATATTACAAGGTAATTAAAAAATCACACGTGTTTTATAAAATTTTCTACTTTTAAGGGCCAAGAGAATTGACTTGTGTATATATATAATATTGTTCTATAAAATTTAGGTAAATATATTTTACCACTAAACGTGGTGAACTTGAGACCCTGGTTGACTATCAAAACACCCGTGGCGGATTCATGTCGATGTATGGCAAAACCAATACAATATTGTAAAGTAATTAGCCTCCAATTTAAATAAATTTATATTAAAAAATTCTCAAATTAGTCAACTTTTCAGGACTTGAGTGTATTTTTTGTAATATGATTAAGTTTGTGGATTGTCTCCAAAGTTCTTTCAAGTAGTAATATTTGAATTCTTAATTGTTAATCAAAATATTGTTAAAAAGAACATCTTAGTCATTTTGGAAAACATTACGTTGGTTTAATAAAATGTTAGCACATTTGTGTTTTTTGTCTTATTTTTTAAATATAGTGTCATGATACCCTGGTACAGTTTGGTGGGTTTTTAGCATCTAATCTAAGCACAGAAGATTATATAAAGCGAGTGCCTTCAATTGATGTGCTCTGTAATGAATTTCACACACCTCATGATGCAGCATTTTTCCTGTCTAGGCCAATGTATGCACACCATATTTCGGTAAGTATAAGTATTTTTGCTGCCATTCCAAGAATGATTCCACATTACTTCTTAACTGTTTTATTTGTAAGTGCATTGTTTGACATAGGTTATTAGAGAGTTGCTCTTTTGTTAGTACTCAGCTCTGAGCAGTGGTCAATGAACATAACCCTTTTAAAAAGGAAAGTCTTTCTAGTTCTATAATTTTACTGTTGCTACACTACCAGTTGTCCAAGTTGATATCTTATAGGCCCTCTAGAACTATAGTTTTTAAACATTAGTGCAGATCATCAGGAAATTATTAGAGAACCACCAGGGAAGCATCTTAAAAACTTAACCCCATGTCCATAAATTCTGATTTAGAAACTTGAATGCTACCAGAGAATTTTTGCTTTGTTTTTTTTAAATAAGACTAGATGATTCTGATGCAGATGAATGTGGCATATCATTCTGAGAAACACCCCTAGTGAGTTTCCTTAGTGACAGTTATCCTTGTCAGATAGTTGACTTGCTATTACACATACTGCCTTGAAAGAAAAGGCTGAAAGACTTAACCACCTCTAAACATTGTAAATACTTCCGCACTCTCTGTTGTGTAACTTCTAGGGAAGGTATATTCATGGTTTCTGTTTTATTTCTCTCCACCTAAATAAAAAACAAATGAAAACAAACAACAACAAAAAGCAAACTAGAGTCCCCCCAAGTAGGTTATCTCTTTAGTGACTGTACTGAAAATCAAGTAAGGATGTGGGGTAAGAGGAGAAAGCCCTTCCTCTTATTGTTTATCTGCCATCTGGACTCTTCCCTTCAAAGCCATTACCTCTGATAGGAATAAACTTTTCCTTTTTCCTCAGGGCCATGGTCAGTCCTCTGTTTGGAAACTGTGGTCTTCTCCACTCTGACTGGAGTCTAAGCATATTCTTCATTTTTGTGTAGGCTTGGATTCTAGCCCTTCTGTTTATCTGTTGTTTTTAAGTCTGTACTATGCAAGGCTTTCATTACATATTTGAGGAAAGATCTTGGTTCCCCTATCTTTAACTAGGATCCCTTCTTTTTTCCAGTAGGGATACAGGGCTGTGTATTAGAGTTTGGCAAAAGATGCTGAGAAATTTGGGATCTAATTGATCATTTGATCAACCTATTAGTTATAAACCTAGCTGTTAGTGTTTACATATCAACCCGCTACAGTCTCACACTTAACTTCTAACAACTGACTAAATGTTAATTGATTCAACTATTGCTTGCAATACTGTGCTTTACTCTCTAGAGGGAAAAAGACAATAAGGGAGTAAGATTGGGCTGTTGCTTCTCCTTCAGACTCTTCTCAATCCAGAAAATTTGTATTCTCTTTCTGTAGTTATAATTTGTGTTGTTGCTCCATCCCCAGAATATCAGTCTCAGCTATACAACAGGGGACCTGATTTCTTGAGGGACTGAGGTGGGAGAATTGCTTCATCTCAGAAGTTCTGACCTACTGTGTACTATACTGAGAAATGAACACACTAATCAGTGATATTGAACCCTAGCAAAGAGGAAAACTTGGTTGCTTGACGTTGGCTGAGTGTTTCCAGGTCAGAATATGGAGCAGATCATTCATACCAACAGCTACTTTTTCCATAGCCTGTAGAAAATATTGCTTGAGAGATAAAAATATCTAAACAAAGAAATGTCATTCCCCTCTCAGGGTTGAGAGGAAAACAGAACTACAGAGGTGGCTGTACAACCAAGTCAGGAGTAGGCCACATACTACCTCCTGGAAAGGGAATTCCTCAGCAACGTTGGTTGCACTGGATTGGGCATCCAAGCTTCCCTTGGGATCCTTATTTTGCCTCTTGCAAAAGCCCCTCTTGAAGACCCTCCCCCCTGCTCTTAAAAATACCTATTTTGTTTCTTGGCCATGCTGTGCAGCATGTGGGATCTTTGTTCCCAGACCAGGGACCATACCTGCATGCTCTGCATTGGAAACGTGAAATCCCAACCACTGGACTGCCAGATAAGTCCCTTGAAGAACCTTTGATGAGAGAGTATGAGTATTAGAGGGCATCTAGGTCCCTTCCATAAAGTGATTACTGGCAGACTCCTGGGAATAATTAAGCCAACCAAATACTGCTCAGATTGTTAGACTGAGAGTGTTTTGAACAGTAATTAGAAGTACAGCAGAGACTTCCTGGCAGTCCAGTGGTTAGGACTCTGCTTGCACTGTAAGGGTCATGGATTCAGTTGCTGGTTGGGGAACTAAGATCCCATATGCCATGAGGCACAGCCAGAAAAAATAGCAATAACAGTGAGTATCAGTTCTATTCCATAGGTCTGGTTCCCCAGGTGACTTTATAGAACTGTTAAACTTATCAATTTGACAAGGAAGTATTTGTCCTCAACAAATACGAAGTGTAGCCATCTTTTCTGATTGAGCCTGTTTTATTTTCAGCTAGATAGGAACCAGGAGGGTGCCTGGCAATAGAAGTCACAGATTCAGAATGAAAGGATTAGGGAGACTAGGGCTATCATGTAACACTCTCATGTTGTTGTTGTTGTTTATTCACTAAGTCTTGTTTGACTTTTTGCCACCCCTTGGACTGCAGCACGCCAGGCTCCTCTGTCCATGGAATTTCCCAGGCAAGAATACTGGTTTTAATCGTTGAGACCCACCTTGCAACACTGGTCTCAAAGAAAGGCTTTTCCTCTAGTTCATATTCTATATATGACCAAATCAGGTAGATAAGCTATCTTATGCAGGTAATTTCAGCACTGTTTTATTCTATGTTTTGTTAGAACCTCAGCAAATATCATTCTGCACACATAGGTTCATATTAGCTGACTTCAATTGGAGAAGGCAATGGCAACCCACTCCAGTACTCCTGCCTGGAAAATCCCATGGACGGAGAAGCCTGGAAGGCTGCAGTCCATGGGGTCGCTGAGGGTCAGACATGACTGAGCGACTTCACTTTCACTTTTCACTTTCATGCATTGGAGAAGGAAATGGCAACCCACTCCAGTGTTCTTGCCTGGAGAATCCCAGGGACGGGAGCCTGGTGGGCTGCCGTCTATGGGGTCACACAGAGTCGGACACGACTGAAGTGACTTAGCAGCAGCAGCAGCAGTTGACTTCAATAGGACTTCAGTAGGATCAAAAATTTTAAAGTCTTTCTTATCGCAGCTGCTATTCTCTCAGGTTTCTGGTGTAATTGGGACTTCTCTCCTAAGTAATGTTCTTTTTATTTATAGCTTTGTCATCTGTAGCCTTAGTAGTTATCAGCATGCTTTCTAAAATGGAGATAACAGGAGATAATTTTTCCCACTTCTAAAATAATTGTATGATTCTCTATTCTGCTTGAGATATCCTGTGAAACAAAGAGCACTTGGTGTGCCTTCAAGCCAATGAGCCTAGAGTATGGCAGCACTCAGTGGGAACGGCAGCCGGATTGTAAGGAGCCAAGACTCTGCTTGTCATGATGCAGAACTGGAAGTAGGACCTTTGACTTCTGACCTTCTAGTTCTGGGTTCCATGTTTAGCAAAAACTGTGAATGATTTAAGTGCTTTTCTAGCATAAAGAAGCAGCTAGTTTTAGATGTCCTCTTAGGTTCATCTTCAGGGATGATGCCAAACCCAGACAGTTTTCTGGATGAGAGCTCTTTCATCTTAAAGAAACTGAAGGACATGAGACAGTAGCAACAACTCTGTATTGTTTTCTTTTTTATGTTTGGCATATATTTTATGAACTATTGATAATATGTGGTCCCTTCCATTATACTAACAGATTCTTTTTTTCATACAATTAATCCCAACTCTCTCCCAAACCAATCAAGCCAAAAAATAAGCTATAGGAAGTCAGTTCCCATATGATTTAAACTTCAGTATACCATAGTCATTCAGAGAAAATCTTATTTGGCTTAGCAATAGGATTATCGGTAGGTCCTTGTTTGCCCAAGACTTTCCCAGTTTCAGCACTACAGTCTTGCATCCTTGGAAACCTCTCAATCACGGGGAGATCTGGACAGTTGGTTCTCCTACTTAGCAGTCTTATGGTAATGTTCTCATAACCTTTCTTTGTGTTGATCCAGCTTCTTAATTGACAGATCATAACAGATGACAGGGGCTACATGTAGTGATAAAACAGTCTGTCTTGGTTTGCTGTCCTGCTTCTTTCCTAGTGTTTAGACCATCTACTTGGTTCCCTTGAATATTTCAAAAGCAGGAGTGGAAACCCCACCTGTTCAGTCCTTGATGCAGCAGCAATAGAGTATAGTGGGGGAAATGGACAAGGGGCTCACATACCCTATTCACTTACTCAGCAGAAACTTGTGCAATAGGAATCTTCTGGAAAGCTCCTAGTAAGCACACAGGACTAAATATTGAAACAGCTTCTAGGGATGATTTATCTTTAATGTTGTTGGTAAGAAATTAGATTTCCTGCAACATTTTTGATTGGTCATTTTCTGATTCTTGAAAAGGGGACCTAGGTTTTTTTTGGTAACTTTATTTTTTACTAGAGTATGGCCAATTAACAATGTTGTGATAGTTTTAGGTGGACAGCAAAGGGACTCAGCCATAGATATATATGTGTATCCATTCAAGGGAACCTAGGTTTTTATACTATGAAAATCATTGCTATAAATATTGTATGTGTGTGTTTTTACTTTTTTATCTCCAGTCAAAGTATGACGAACTTAAAAAATCAGAGAAGGGAAGTAAACAGCAGCATAAAGTTCATAAGTACATCACATCATGTGAAATGGTGATGGCTCCTGTTCATGAAGCAGTGGTTTCCTTACATGTTTCCAAAGTCTGGGATGACATCAGTCCTCAATTCTATGCCACGTTCTGGTCATTGACAATGTATGACCTTGCAGTTCCACATACCAGCTATGAACGGGAAGTCAATAAACTTAAAATCCAGATGAAAGCAATTGATGACAATCAGGAAATGGTAGGTTTTGTTCTAGTAGTTCAAGAAAAATAACTTCATGGTATTAATTCAACATTTTCCTTACCTTGGAATTATATTAGCTCAAGTTTCTATCTTGTTGTTTTATAATGTTTTTCTAAGTGGGTTTAGAAATGATCTCTCCATGAGTGGGGGCAGGGGCTTGGTGAGTGCATGGAGGTTATGATCAATCAGAAGGTATTCAAGTTTGCTTTTCTACTGAATGCTGTGCTAGTAACTTAAAATAGTCTGTGTTACTAATTGCATGAAGAATAGGAAATCCCCAGAGGAGAATTCTTTAGGAGAAAACTTTATTGAAGAGTTGAGTCTTAAACTGGATAGGCCTTGAAGATAGGATAGGTTTAGAAATATGGAGGCAAATTGGCGACTCTAGAGCTTCAGCAAAGGTATGAAGTAATCTAAAGTTTAAAGAGACCGTTTGTACTATAGTGAATGGGCTTAGTGATAAATTTGAATGGTTAGGATGATGCCCAATGCTGTAGAGCAATGGAAGTTAGAAAGGAAGGCTTGATAAAATTCAGAGCTATTTTAGATTCCTGAGCAGGGAAGCAATAATGGTAAAAATGGCACTTTAGAAAGCTTGCTCATAACAGTGGTATGAAGGATTCATTTGGTAGGCCAAGGGACTGGCATGAGGCAGGAGACCACCTAGGTGGCTTTTGGGTAATTCATTATGAGGTACTGAGAGCATAGACTATGGTGGAGGCAGTGAGAATGCAAGGGACTTGTAAGCAGTTAGAATGTTGAAACAGAGAAGGAGGGATCCAAGATGGCTCTATGCCTCAGACTAAAAGTACCACTGTTGAGAAGGTAGCCTATTTTGGTAGGGTACAAAGACTGACTTTATCGATTGGAGGTGAAAGCACATCCAAGTGGACTCCTGAACATCCCTGTTGAAGTAATTAGTATAAAATACTGGCATTTATCTCCTTACATTTTTTAATTAAAAGAAGGAGAAGTAATGTGCCTATAGTTAGAAAAGTATCTAACTTATACTTTGTAGCCTCCAAATAAAAAGAAAAAAGAGAAGGAGCGATGTACTGCCCTTCAAGACAAGCTTCTTGAAGAAGAAAAGAAACAGATGGAACATGTACAGCGAGTTCTGCAGAGACTGAAACTGGAAAAGGACAACTGGCTTTTAGCAAGTAAGTTGTTGGAATTGTTACATTTCTGCCACTTTACATGAAAAAAGCAAACTTTTATAACTTTGGAGGTACTGAAGTGTATTATGTTTGTATTTCAACTCATTGTTCACTATCCCATTCTTTGGTTTAGTTGCTAAGTCGTGTCCGACTCTGCGAGCCCATGGACTGTAGCCCACCAGGCTCTTCTGTCCATGGGAATCTCCAGGCAAGAACACTGAGTGGGTTGCCATTTTCTTCTCCAGGGGATCTTCCTGACCCAGGGATCAAATCCGAGTCTCCTGCATTGCAGGCAGATTCCTTACCAACTGAGCTATAAGGGAAGCCCATCCCATTCTTTGGTTATTCATTAATGCAGAGTTGACTTCACATGTTCACTGAAAGAACAGATTTAGTTTGTGATGAAATTAATTGACCATATTGGCAGCTTATCATTCAGCTCTTATGTATGAAATCTTATTTCTGGAGAAATTATAGGTAGAAAAATGTCCACAGAGTGAAAATGAAAGTCTTATCCCAGGCATGACCTTTTGGTTACAAACTATAAATAGTTTGTGGTTTTATAGCATTCTCTACACTAAAGTTAATGTTGTCATGTTTAGTGACCTTGAGGCACTTGAGGAAGAAGTTTACCACTTAATATATTCTTCCCTTATTTTTAGAATCTACCAAAAATGAGACCATCACAAAATTTCTACAGCTGTGTATATTTCCTCGATGTATTTTTTCAGCAATTGATGCTGTTTACTGTGCTCGTTTTGTTGAATTGGTACATCAACAGAAAACTCCAAATTTTTCCACACTTCTTTGCTATGATCGAGTAAGTTCTTTTTATTGCAACCTTTAAAAAAAGTCTCACACAAAGATAGCTAAACATTATAATCTGTGGAGGTATTATTTGTGTGTGGTTAAAAGTATGAGCTCAAGAGCCAAGTGCCTGAACTTGAATGCTAGCTCTGCTACTTTCTAGCTATATGATCTTTGGCAAGTTTTTTTAATCTCTCTGTGCCTCAGTTTTCTATCTGTAAAACGGGATAATAGTACCTGATTCATAAGATTGTTGTGAGGATTAAATGAGTCATTACACACAAAAGCACTTTGATTAGTGCCTGGTATATATAATAAGCACCCCCTTGTTAATCCATTAACTCTACATTTGAGTTTATGCATTCTTAACCTTCACCCCCTCAAAAAACAACAAAAAAGCTTACACTTTTGCACATATATAAAAGCCGGGACACTTTTTAGTATGGTCACATTCACAGATTTTTGCATCTGGCTTTTTTCTTAATAATAAATTACTGCATTTTATGGTTTAAAAATCTGATTTATGTTACCGCCTCTTAGCTGCCTATTTCTAGTTTCTGTCAGCCTTGCTTCTGCTTAACCCTGCTTAACTGCTCCCTGTAACCCCATTAATATCTATGGCTAAGTCTGTTAAAAAGTTATGATGTAGTAATAATGATATTTTTTTCTTCTGTCATTGTAAATCAGCTTGCTTTATAAAAGTGGGTTTTTGTTGTTGTTATTGTTGCTTTATAAATGTACTATTTTCTCACAAAAGCCAAAATCTTTAAAGGTCTTGGAATTGTGAATATAAGAGGGGATGATGCACTTTGACTAAAGCTACCTGTTTAGTTTATTATGATTGGTATTACATGGTCTTTTAATATTTTGAACTTGATCTGTCTTCATATTTCACACATTGTTTTCTGTAGGTTTTCTCTGATATAATTTACACAGTCGCAAGCTGTACTGAAAATGAAGCTAGTCGATATGGGAGATTCCTTTGCTGCATGTTAGAGACTGTGACCAGGTGGCACAGTGATAGAGCCACATATGAAAAGGTATGAGAAACAAATACTATTAGACATTTACCCATTTACCATGTATATAATGACCACTTCCAGTAAGCTCTGGGTTGTTTGGTTTTAAAAGGGAAGCTGAGTTCAAGATTCAGTTGTAAAACAATGTTTAAAATTTAAGCACAGTTCATTCATTATTAAAAAGTGCTATATTTTTATCTTATCTCAAACTGACATTTCAAATTAATGTCACTGAATAAACAATCTTTCTGTGAAAACTACCTATAATTCAGATACACATCATATTTTCCCATGGAATCATTAATCTAGTCTACTTCAGTTTCAGCTTCTGCTATTTTGGAGGACAGAATCTTTCTGTAAAAGTGACAGCCTATTTTCTCCCTTAGGAATGTGGAAATTATCCAGGATTCCTTACTATATTACGAGCAACTGGATTTGATGGTGGAAATAAAGCTGATCAATTAGACTATGAAAATTTTCGACATGTTGTACACAAATGGCATTACAAACTAACCAAGGTAAGAAAAAAATTTGTATTTCTCAAATGTGTTTTTTTCTTCTTCATACTGACACTTTTATAGTAACAGATCTTAAAATGTTTGTTGTAGGCATCGGTACATTGCCTTGAAACAGGCGAATATACTCACATCAGGAATATCTTGATTGTGCTAACAAAAATACTTCCTTGGTACCCAAAAGTTTTGAATCTGGGTCAGGCTTTGGAAAGAAGAGTGCATAAAATCTGCCAAGAGGAAAAAGAGAAGAGGCCAGATCTATATGCATTGGCTATGGGGTAACAGAATTATACTTTAATGTGATTTATGAGACTAGATTACAGAAGGATTCTGAAGACTCTAAAATGTTTTACAGTGTTGAAGTTTATCTTCTGCCTTACTTCAGGAGATTATGGGAGATTATGCGATCATGTTCCCACAGGCTGGTGAGAGTTGTCACTTCTGATTATTAGCTTCCGGTCTGTACTGGATGATAGTTTCAAAAGTCATACATAACATATTTTGGCTTGGAGGAAATGCAGTTTTATCATTAGTTGAATTATCAGATCTTCAGTAGTGGAAAAAAGGCATTTTAGTTGAAGGATTAGTTTACACTGAGATTTTTATTTTTAAGCATCTAGGCTCTCCATAAAGACCTTTAGGAACTTACTGAAAGTTAATATTATTTTGTTCTTTGGAACCAAGTATCAGAGTGAATAACTTGCTATTTTATTCTTTTAAACCCCATGTTTGTGCCTTTTGATTTGTATTTGTATATTTAAACACTTTGTGCGACTTTCAGCTACTCTGGGCAGTTGAAAAGTAGAAAGTCATACATGATACCTGAAAATGAGTTTCATCACAAAGACCCCCCTCCGAGGAATGCAGTTGCCAGTGTACAAAATGGGCCTGGTGGTGGGCCTTCTTCATCGTCGATCGGAAGTGTGTCTAAGTCAGACGAAAGCAGTACCGAGGACACTGGTATGCTTATTTGTATGAATTTATAAGTAATACATTTCGTTCCAGGAAACTGATATGTTTTGTATCCCATGACAAGTAAAATGCTGGCTTAGTGTTACTTTTTTGTTTCCTAAGTAGGAGTATGTTACTGCCAAGAAGTGATCATTCCTTTGTTTCTTTCTATCTAGTCTTTAATCATTTTGCTGTGAAATTGTAGCTTATTTACATCTTGGGGCTTATCAAATAAAGCTTTACCTTTATTTCAGATAAATCAAGGGAGAGATCTCAGTGTGGTGTGAAAGCTGTTAATAAAGCTTCTAGTGCCACACCAAAAGGGAATTCAAGTAATGGAAATAGTGGCTCTAACAGGTAGGAACACTGTGTTCTGAACTAAAATTCTGAATTCTTATATGATTAACCAACCTCACTAGACATGAATGAAAGAGGATGATAGTTGAATACTATTAAACTCATTTATGTTGGACTTAAAAATTTTGTATATACTGCTATTTGATGATATGCTTACCTTCCTCACATGTTTTATAATGCTGAAACTACCTTTGTTTCCTCTACTGGAATATGCAGGGGAATGTATGTGTTGAAGTTGAAAAAAATTTTTTAGGATTGGGTGTTTGCTGTGAACAGTCTAGGTAAGAATAATTAATATGAGAGACGCATACACTGATTTAGACCAATGGTCCATCCAACTAAGTGATCCAGTTCCTGATCATAGCACCCTTGGTTGGCTTACAGGGTAGTTTTTGTTACTTTTTAATTCTCAAAGGTTATGAACATATACAAAAAGGTCCAGCATCACTTTAATTACCCTTTCTTAATCTACTGTTTGTGAATTTGGTTATTATTTATTGGATAAAGAAGTACTTTCCTTTTGTCTTAAAGTTGTCCTTTAGTTTTCTTAGTTGTCCTTTAGTTCTGAAATTTTTGAAGTTAGTAAAAAAAAAAAAGGCTTTATGATTTATAACATTGAATATATTTTATGGCCATTTTGTCTTAAAATCTCGTGTTTTCCTTCTTAAGCAGCAAAACTGTTAAAGAAAATGACAAAGAGAAAGGAAAAGAGAAAGAAAAAGAGAAAAAAGAAAAGACTCCAGCTACTACTCCAGAGGCCCGAGTACTTGGTAAAGATGGTAAAGAAAAACCAAAGGAAGAACGGCCAAATAAAGATGAAAAAGCAAGAGAGACGAAGGAAAGAACACCTAAATCTGACAAAGAGAAAGAAAAATTCAAGAAGGAAGAAAAAGCTAAAGATGAGAAATTCAAGACCACTGTCCCGAATGTAGAATCTAAGTCAACTCAAGAAAAGGAAAGAGAGAAGGAGCCGTCCAGAGAACGAGATATAGCAAAGGAAATGAAATCAAAGGAAAATGTTAAAGGAGGAGAGAAAACACCAGTTTCTGGGTCCTTGAAGTCACCTGTTCCCCGATCAGATATTACAGAACCTGAAAGGGGCAAGTTTAAGTTTGTCTTTCATTTTACTTGTTTACCTTTGGTTGTTGTAATTTAAAGGGAGAAACTAATACTTAAGAATCTTAGAAGTTGGTGTTTTTTTTTTTTTAAGTGTTTGGGAAAAGTGGAAACATACCTTAATTATGACTATTTCTTTTCATCCCAACAGAACAGAAACGTCGCAAAATTGATACCCATCCTTCTCCATCACATTCCTCCACAGTAAAGGTTAGTATAGCCTGAGGAAGGCAGCGTCCATGTTAGGCTCACCTGTTTGGAATACATGTCCTGACTTCCTTCAAGTCTTGTGCCAAGTATTCACTGGAGCCACTGGAGGTTTTATATTGCATTAGAAAATGATTTTTTTTTTACATATTGGTGGACTGATATTTTTTTCCTATCAAGTATTTTTCTTATAAGAATATTAAAACTTCAAGGACCTAGCACTAATTTTGTAGTGTTTCAAAGTGCAAGAGAAATTTTTCCCAGAAGTGCCTCACTGCTTTAAGCAGTCTTTTTTTGGAGTGCAATGATAGCTACAAGCAAATGAATCTTTGCAGCAGAATGAAGCCTATTTTCCAGCATAAATATTGAAGAATATATATCACTGAAGACTTCCTGGATGATACAAGATAAACAAGATACCTCTGAATTCATCAAGCTACTTGATGAGCATCATACCGATGTGTGCCTTCTAAGAAGGAGTCTTGAAAGGAGTTCCATTTTAAAGTCTCCTTGGTGATCAGTTCTCCTGTAGTTGTGTATATTCAGTGAGCATGCAGCTTCTGTTGTATCTTCCCTTGGAGGTTTGTTTATACCCATTGGGTTCCCAACAAGTTGAACCTTGCAGATGTGGCATCCAATCCTACCACCCAGCAAAGAGAAACCCCAGGCATTCAACTGCAGCACAAAATCGTGGGTGTAGCCTTCTTGAAGACTCAGGGTAGCCATTCCTTGCTCCATATTTAATTTTAATTCTAAAGTCATCTAATTTCATGGAATCTTTGAATTTGCAGTACGTTGAACTTTTAAACCTGTAAGTTAACTAATTCTTCATCAAGAGCACTGTGGTTGAATACCGTAATTTCATTTTCTTTTTTTTTAATGTCTTTTTTTTAATGGGAGGTATGAGATTTACAATTAGAGGCACTTTGCAAAAAGAAAAGAGTTAATTACTCTTTTATAGAATATATTTTGTTTTCTTGTTAATGTAATGCCACTGAGTTTTCTGGCTAGAATAAAATTTGTGTATATTTATGATAGAGTCACAAGTAAAGTTTGAAACCTCCCTATTAAAGAAAAACTATGAAAATATAAGACAATGTTGTGATCTCCACTATCTTAAACTTTTTTGTGGGGAAAAAATATTTTGCTTTTTTAAGCTTAACGTTACCTGTAGCTTAAATACAGTATTATGAAAAAATGTGGCATTGACATTTATTTTTAAATTCTGAGCAGAGATTTTTATTTGTTACAATGAGTACATATAATTGAGTTTTTTTTTAACATTACAATTCCATTACATAGTTTTTTTTTTAACTGTTGATATTCATATAATAATGACATCACGAGATTTATCCTCACAAGAAGTAGATGGTTTATTTCCAGGTTACAGCCATACTTCCCAAAGTTCCTCTGGGTTCTGAGAACTATGCCAGCTCACCTGTCATCTCCATTCATTTTCTACAGGACAGTCTCATCGAACTCAAGGAGTCTTCAGCAAAGGTTTGAGTCTTTTAAAATCATCATGCCTAAGTAAAACAAAGAAAAATTCGTTACTTCATTTGTTTAGTATACCCTCACCCTAGTAAATTCAGTAAGCTAGTGGAATAACCTTTAAAAATACCTATCACAAACTGAAACAGTGGATGACAATGGGGATGATCCCTTTAAATGAAATTGTTACAAAATGTATGTAATGTGGCAACCTTTCTATAATCTCTCCTTGCTTGCTGTTATGCCTTATCCTTTTATGCTTCAAAATCTGAAAATAAGTTTAAGATATGCGAAGGGAGTTGTTGGTTTTTTTTTAAGGGGGAGTAGGCTTATTTAATTTCTCAAAACAAATCTGTCAGACTGTTTTCTAGTTTTTTTAGACAACCCAGAAGACTAAAAGATATATCTGATGCATTCATATAACTCTTCTAAAAACCGAGTCCATCTCAACCCATAAACGTCAACCCATTTTATGTCACTTCTGCCGAGCTACCTTTTTGGTAGTTGTGGCATATTATCAAAAAATATGGTTAATGTAAGCTAATCATTCTCTTGGAGGGGAATATTCAACTCAATGGTTGTGTTTACATGTCAGTATTAATTCTTGCCTATTCTTGAGTATTTTGCTACTAAAAATAATGTGCAGTTTGTGTATCTTATTACAGAGTTCATTCATTTCATGATTATAGTTGAATTGTCCAATGTTCATGTTATTTTGTCTTTATTATTATAAAATTTGTACCCTGTTTCACTTTGATTTTCTACTTTGCCTCCTCTTATATCTGCTAAGTACGATTCCTTACTGGTGGACCAGTAAAAAAATGATACCTTGGAACAAAGCCAGTTGACAGTACTAACCACTTTTAGAACTATAGCTTTAAATTGAAATGTCTGTGGATATTGGGCAAGTAAGCACTAATTTTTAACAGCTTAGATTAGCCAATATGCCTGTCCTGAAATTGTAGCACTGTTTTTAGAATATACTGTATTAATCAAGTGTGAATGGTTTCTTTTAAAGTAAAATTTTTGCTATATTGATTATGTATTCCAGTATAGTAGATTTTTATAACAGAGTGGGATTGTGTATGTATGTCAGTCTTAACCATCAGTGGCTTGTGTGGGCTATTTTAAATTCATGGGTTTACAATGTTACCTTGTGAATATTTCCTGGAACATATTTTGAAGCAGTTGGAAACCTGCTGTTATACTTAACTGGATTTTTAAATCAATGATGAAGATTATGGTTCCTTGCATTTTGTGAAAGCCTTTTGAAAATAAAACATATGAGATAAGCATATGTTATCTCATTTCATACTCATCATAGATGTTGTGAGGCAGGTAGGGCAAGTAGCAGTGTCTTTTTTAAAACAAATAACAGCCTAAAGTTTCTGATCTTTTCCCAGTGGCATATAACTTGTTAGTACCAGAACTTGTACTAAAATTAAGGTTCCTCAAGTATTCTTACCACCATGAAAATAAAGTTGCAAAAAAATAGTTCTTTGATTCCTAGCACCCATATTTCAATAGTAGTTGAGAACGTTCTTAACTTCTTTTGTGTGTTTGTCTTATTTTTTAAATTATAGTGATTCAAGGGTGATCCCGTTCCCCTTAAAAAAAAGATAGTGATTTTGTGGGCATTTAAAACTCAATAGATTTATTCCATATTCAGTCAGAACACTTAGAAATGGCATATGAATACACTTGTAAAAATTGTGACTCATACCACTTTTCAGATCCTTAGTGCCTGACAGTATGATTAGATGTTCAGTAAATATTTAAAATGAACTTCTGTGCCTTTGGACTTGTTAAAGCATCCAAAGTTCACTAGTCTGAATAGTAGTTGATGTTGCTTTTTGTGTGTCTAGGAAAGTTTACTAGCATATGAATGTCTTAGAAATTTTTTTTTCTGGATTTTGAGTGCTTTCTAATATGAATGATCTATAAATAAACTCACTGTTTCTGTGGTAGCTTTTACTTTTTAGAGGATTTGAAAGGTATGTGTCTATATTTTCAGGTCACTTTGTTATTGTACATGTAAAAACATTTCCCTGCTTTAGTTTCATCTTTTAGTTATACTTTGTCCAGGATCCTCTTTTTTAAAAAAAATTAAATAGTTGCTATTTTCATTTTTTAATCCATAGTGAAAGTAATACATGGACTTGGCTTTTCAAGATGAGTTAGTATCCAAATCTTTTCTGTCAGTTCACCTTCTACCCCAGTTTCCAGTTGGCATGTTTCTAGTTTTGGTCCATTGTGTTTTTATTTAGCAATCTTAGCACTTACATTGGATAAAGTATGCATAGCAGGCTCCTTTAAACCAAGCTTCTGTGTAATTTCAGAGGGGAGCAATAACCCCCCTCAAAAAATAAACTTCAGCTTTTAATTCTGTTCATCATCTTAAAACAAGGGTCTACAACCAAACCTGAGCCTACATGTCAGGCCATCTTCATATGTATTGAGTACTCACTGTGTGTACAAGGCACTGGGAAGTATGTAAAAGTAGAAAAAGGGAAATTAGCTTCCCTGCCGTCCTGTAAACTGTGTTATGGACAAAAGTAAATGACATGATATTAATTGGGAATACGTGTCACCAAAAAGGCTAATATAAGTTCACTGGACAGTGATTTGTGGAGTTGAGGGAATGTTGAACTGCTGATGGCTTTTGAAGTCAAAGTAGGAGTTTAAGAGATTAAGATAAAAATGAACACCTGTTCCAGTGAAGAGACCTGCTGGGAAGTACAGAGAGTTAGGGAGCAGCAGCAGCCACAGCCTAGGGTACGTTGGATTACTCCATAGAAGAATAGAATTGTGCAAAGATTGTGAAGAGCTTGGAATACTCAAGCTAAGGAATATGCATTTTATTCTGTAGGCAATGAGAGACTGTTTTTGTAGAAAAGAGTGTTGTCATCAGAACTATTCTTAGAAGGATAGAAAGAAGGAATAGAACTGGTATATTTCTAAACTAAGAATTTTTAGGTTTCCCAATTCCTTGCAATACAGAATTCAAGTTAGGTACACTTCATTCTTGTGGAGGAGTGTGCATGTGTGCATGCCTGTGTGCACACATGTGTGCATGCGTGCACATACTTACTGATAATCACAAACAGAAATTTTACTGGAAGAATTAAGCAGTACTACACTAAGAGTATTGCAATAACATCGCTTTCTTTGTCTTGTCAGTTTCATGAATAATATTGACTTAAGGTGTGAATAAACTCCTCAGTTAGAAAATCTTAGTGTCATTTAGGGCATGTACCTGGCAAGAGTACCTTTTGGACAAGCATTTTTATGATTGTTTCTCATTCTCTTGCTCTTTGTTATTAATAAACATTTTGTCTATTTCAGTTGATCATCAACTTTTATACATTGAATTTTTAAAGAATCTACTTATGCATTGCTATGGCAGTATTTCTGAGCAAACTGAATTGAAAATATTTGGTGGTGTTAAAAAACAAGTGTTAATTCTCAAACTGATGGCTGTCTTTTTTTGTGTATTCCTTTGAATACCAAAGGATTTGTTTGTGTAAAAATATGTGACTTTTGACTCACTGTTCTTTTCATTCTCAAGGTATATCTAGAATTGTGTAGTTATGTAATGAGTTATGTTCAGTATCCTGCCTAATACTTTTTAATGTCTTAAGTTAAATGTAACCTTATAGCACAGTTATAAATGCTGCAAGGTTAGGTGTCTGATTACTTCCTTAATATTTTCTTTCCTAATGGAATTCCATATTTACAACTTGTATAAGTAAGATTACCTCTTCTTTAGAATTAGCACATCCTTGATCTTTGGCTATTTTATGGCCTATGGGCCTTTCACTGGAGAAAGAATAGGCAAAAGAGAACATTGGTTCATCATTTTTCAGTCTGTTTCATCAACCTCAATGGACAATATGGCTTTCTGAGCTTTTTAGAACCAGTAAGACAAATTTTGAGCTTCCCTGGTGGCTCAAATGGTAAAGAATCCACCTGCAATGTGGGAGACCTGGGTTCAATCCCTGGCTCAGGAACATCCCCTGGAGGAGGGCATGGCAACCCACTCCAGTATTCTTGCCTGGAGAATCCCATGGACAGAAGAGCTTGGGGGACTACAGCCCATGGGGTCTCAAAAGAGTCGGAGACGACTGAACGACTAAACACAGCTCAGCGCAAGACAAATTTTACAATCAGTTGTGATTACTTGACAGAAACTGGAGTGCTTTCAGAAGTAGAGAATATGCAGCCTTTACTATAATGGTGATTAAGGAAAAATCTATTTATGATTTATACTGAGGCAGAAAAGACTTATTAGTAAAGTCATGGCTAGGTTTTATATTATACTTTCCTCACTGTCATCAGTTGCTTATCAGTGAATGGTAAAACTTTTTAAAATTTCCGTGATTGTGTAGAGTTGTTTTTTTTTTTTTTTTTTTGTGGTAGAGAAAGTCCAGTAACTATTTTTCACACATGAACTCTTGTAATGATGGTGGCTATAGGTCTTCACAGTAGAACTATATAAGAACCTGTAGCTTGTGAATTTACTAATAAAAATCTCAGTTGAGGGAGGAGTGAACTGGTTGAGTTTAAATGATAAACATTTACAAGGTCAAGAATTGAAGTCTTTGCATAATTTGTGCCATGCCCTTTTATTTTAACCTCTCATAGTCCATACAGCTGACCAGTTTTGACTTTGGGTCTACTACCAAATGTCTTTCATTAAATAAACAATCAAGCAAATGATGTCAATACTGGAAAACTAATAATCTTTAGTAATATTGCCTTAATTTAACAGCTCTACATTAATCATACTCCTCCACCACTGTCCAAGAGTAAGGAGAGAGAAATGGACAAGAAAGATTTGGACAAGTCAAGGGAAAGATCCAGAGAAAGAGAAAAAAAAGATGAAAAGGACAGGAAAGAGCGGAAAAGGGTTTGTAATTTTTTAAAAACTAGTTTGGAAAGTTCATTATCATGTATGGTAGTGTGTCTGGAAAGTTCATTATCATGTATGGTAGTGTGTCTGTTGTCTTATTTAAAGTACTAGTTTGTTGCATGACAGTCTATTATTTGGTGTTTAACTGGTATTTTCACCCTAAAGTGTGTTTGAATCTTCTACAGTATAAGGATCTTCAGCCTAATAATCTCTACCAGCTCTTCTTGCCTATCATGTCATTTTACCAAGTATGTGAAACTACTGCAGATATTCTCCAATGCTAGTTAGCTATGCTCTTGTAGAAAAGTAGTACTTTAAAACAAAAACTCTCAATCAACGTAGTTCACAATTCTTGGTTCTAGGATCACTCAAACAATGACCGAGAAGTGCCACCGGACTTAACCAAGAGGCGGAAAGAGGAAAATGGAACAAGTACGTAGACTTATTAATACTTTCCAAGTAGTCATCAAACTGAATCGAAAAAGGCTTTCATGATTCTCTTTTATAATTTTAGTGGGGGTTTCAAAACACAAAAGTGAAAGTCCATGTGAGTCTCCTTATACAAATGAGAAAGACAAGGAAAAAAATAAGTCAAAATCTTCAGGCAAAGAAAAAGGTGGCGACTCTTTTAAATCTGAAAAGATGGATAAAATCTCCTCTGGTGGCAAAAAGGTAAATTTTGAGAACAAAAGGAACAATGAACCATTTTCTTAGAAAATCTCCCATTAGAAAATTTAGCCAATATTGTTTTTTTTTTTTTTTTTGTAGTCAAATAGTTTTCTGTTAATTATTTGGGGGTGGGAAGAGGAGGTTTTGGAGGAGGGCAGGTTTTCTTGGAGAACTTGAAGCAGTTTAGTCCCAAATTGCTGGGAGGGTAGAATTAGATTACTTCTGAATTTCCTTTCCTCTCCATTCCACTCACACCTGCTTCTTGTCCTTGAGTTTCAGTGTGTTTTCTTTTTTCTCTGACAACAATTCTTATAGTTACTCTTTAGTCATGAGATTAAAATATGGTCACATGTATTCTCCCTGATCATTACACTGTTATAAAGTCTTTCTCATTTTTCAACACACTTTTATAATATTTTCTCCTAATAAACTTATGTTTACATCTTATATGTGATTTTAAAATTAAGTGTAGTGTGCATTCTCTTAGATGCTAATGGAGAATACTCAGAATATATCCCATGCATCTGTCATAAAGTAAGCAAGTCATTACTAAAGTGTTTACGAAGCATCATTATATTTAGTCAACATATATGCCATATATTCATAGTTCTTCAAAGCAGTTTTTGAAAATTATAAGGTGATGGTTTTTAAAGGGAGGCTGCTCCTTTTAAAGAAGTATTTTAAACTGAGGTAAAATTTCACATAACATAAAATTAACCATTTTAAAGTATATCATTCAGTGGCATTTAATATATTTACAGTGTTTTGCACTCATCATCTGTCTAGTTCTAGAACATTTTCATCACTCCAAAGGGAAACCACATTCTCATCAAGTCATTCCCCATTTCCCCCTCCTTTTAGCTTTTCACAACTCTGAATCTGCTTACTATCTCTATGAACTCTTTATGAGCTTATCAAAAACTCTAGCTATTTCCTATAAGTGGAACTGTATAATAATGTGGCCTTTTGTCTCTAACTTCTTTCACTTAGTATAATGTTCTTGAGATTATTCATGGTGGTGCATGTATCAGTACTTCATTTCTTTTCATGGCTAAATAATATTCCCTTGTTTGAATATATGACACTGGTTTATCCATTCATCAGTTGATGGACTTTTGTCCTGTTTTCTACTTTTTGGCTGTTGTCAATTGTGCTGCTATGAACATTTGTGTGCTACTATGAATTATTTGTTTGAATGTCTTTTTTCAGTGATCTTGTGTATATACCCAGGAATGAAATATCTGGGTTATATGGTAATGCTATGTTTAGCTTTTTGAGGAACCACCAAACTGTTTTCCATAGTGGCTGCACAGCTTACATTTCTACCAGCGATATATGAGAGTGCCAGTTTCCTTACATCCTTGCCAACACTTGTTATTTTCTGTTTCTGTTTTATTTGTTTTTACTTAGTGGGTGTGAATTATTATCTCACTGTCATTTTGATTTTGTGTTTTCTTAATGACTAATGATGTTGAACACCTTTTCATATACTTGTTGGCTATTTGTATATCTTTTGAAAAAATCTATTTAGATGTTTTGGCCATTTAAAAAATTGTATTGTTTGTCTTTTTGTTACTCAGTTGTAAGAATTCTTTATGTAGTCTTGATATTAGACACTTATGAGATACGTATATACAAATATTTTCTCCTGTAGGTTGTCTTTTCACTTTCTTGATAGTGTTCTTTGATGTATACAAGTTTTTATGTTTGATGAAGTCCAGTTTTGTTTTGCTTGTGCTTTTGGTGTTATATTAAATAAGTCTGAAGAAAAATTTATGGCTGGTGGCTGATGAAAAGGAATTTTAAGCTGATTTTTATATTTGGTTTTCCCTTCCTCAACTAATTCTACCATTCATTATAGGAGTCCAGGCATGATAAAGAAAAGATAGAAAAGAAAGAGAAACGGGACAGTTCAGGAGGAAAGGAAGAGAAGAAACAATATCCTTTTCATCTTATAGATCTTTTTAATCAGTATAATGGAAAACTTTGATACTGATGTTATTTAGAATTGTACCCTTGTAATATGTGTCTAACTGCTTAAGGACTTTTTAAAATGGTCTACCTTTTAAATGGTCTCTCTAGTTAACCCTCTCAAATGTATGAAACATGGAAATGGGGGACTTGATTGTTTTTTAAACTTCTTTGTTAACTGAGGTGGTTTTATGCCACCAAGGGATTTAAAGTCCCTCTGGCTCTATCACCAAGAGGAGGAAAGGAAACAGAGTCCCTTGGGCTGGGGGCATGGGGAATAGCAGAGCAAGATGATGCTGCAGCTGAGCAGAGCTGGTAGAGTCTGAGACTACCAGGCTGGTAAGAGTCAGTCAGGCCTGCAGGCTGAGGGATTGTACTAAAAGATGAGACACGATTTTTCCGTGCGCCCCCCCCCCCCGCCCCCCGAAAAGTTGTTTTCCCTTAATTTGTCATCTACTCATAAGTCCTCGGACAAGCACAGATAATGAAGACTTTCAATCAAGGTGAGTCTTCTCTTACCTCTTTCTCATTTAAAGATAGAAATACAAAATGAGATATGATAATGTTGAAGAAACTAGATCTGTTTTTGCAAGACACAACTGTAGTGTTTCACCTAAATATAATGCTCAGGTCTTTGGGTAAAGATGTGAAACAAGGTTCATGGTTATTTTTAAGCTATTTTCATTTTAAGCTTGCTGATTAAGTCATGCCTTTTTTTTTTCTTTTTTAAAGCATCAAGATGTGTTTAAAAACATCTGGCTTTCTCTTCACCACTCATTCCCATCTTCTCTGGATAATCAATCTGTTTTTAAAGTACCTTATAGGTGGTGGTGGTATCTGCATTTTACAGGGGAAGAAACTGAGACTCGTAAGGTTAAGTTGAAGGGGGTGGCAGAGATATTACCTGACACGGCCAATACATAAACGTAGATCTTCTTGCCTACTAGTGTTCTCCCATCTTTTTGCCTTCCATGCCGACATGTTATTCAGAGATTTTTTTTGTCTTAAAGTTTCTTGCTTCTCTATCACTGCCCGTGTTTTTCAAAGCCAAAAATATGGTCTGTGCTTTTAGTTTTGGAATTTAAAATAGGCAATTTTGTTTTCAAAGTAGTTATACCTTAAATGAATTTAAAAAAATGTTTTATCCATCTTAAATTATAAGTGGACAGAGTGTTCAGAACCCTTAATATGATCTTTTTTGAGCACTCAGATCATCATTTGAAAAGTTATTGTTTGGTGATGCCTTAGGATTATTGAGGTATGTAGGATGATTTGCCCTCTACAGCTAATGGTTTGAGATGGCAGTATTGAAGTTTTTGAATCTTTTATAGCCAATTTTCTTGTTTCTGTATTAGCTGTCACTTCTTAATGACATCAAGTATACTTACATTCTCTACCTTCCTCCTAATATTATTTGCTGCTTCTAATCTTTTATTAAACCAAGGCTGTTTACAGTTTGAGTGAGAAATGTCTGAGAGCCTGTTCCATATAAAGCAGTGAACTTTAGAGTATGGATTTTGTCCTATTTATTTTGGCTACAAAGCAGGGATTTGAGGTTGCCAGGTAGGTAACTTCCTGATAGATTATGTGCTTTTTCTGTTTTGTTAGTCTGTGCTTGTTTTCTAAGTATTAGCATAGAAGGGAAGATGAGAGTTGTGAGAGAGCTTTTAAGAATTTAGTAGATTTTTTTAAATTAGGAAGATTATAAAAGAAACATTACCTGTTCTTAAATTCTAGCTATCCCTTTACCTAACAACTAGCTGTCTTCCCTGGTGAATGATAAACTCTTAATATTTTTTTATTCTTCACCATAACCTTCCTTTTAGTTGGTGTTTTGCTTTTTGCTTTTTACTTCTTGCTGTCACCTGGTCCCCTCATTTAAAAAAAAAAAAGCTCTACCTCTTTTATCTTCATTAGGAATGGGCCAGTCATTGTCATTGACAGCTTTCACTGTGGTTTTATACATCTCTCTTCTTGTGTAGACTCTTCGTGAAAGCACTGGTAGACTTTTCCTTTTTTTTAAGCTGTTCTGATTGTCTTCTGTTGGATACCTTCTAGGGTTGGTCAAGTCTTTATGCTGTTCTTTTTCATTTAGAGTTCTCATCATTTCTGATTGGCATCATTTACCTTTCAGTATCAGTATCAGTTCACTCACTCAGTCGTGTCCGACTCTTTACAACCCCATGAATAGCAGCACGCTAGGCTTCCATGTCCATCACCAGCTCCCGGAGTCTACTCAGACTCATGTCCATCGAGTCAGTGATGCCATCCAGCCATCTCATCCTCTGTCGTCCCCTTCTCCTTCTGCCCCCAATCCCTCCCAGCATCAGAGTCTTTTCCAATGAGTCAACTCTTTGCATGTGGTGGCCAAAGTATTGGAGTTTCAGCTTTAGCATCAGTCCTTCCAATGAACACCCAGGACTGATCTCTTTACCTTTAGGCCACTTCAAATCTGCTGCTCCTTGCTCCCTTTTTAATTTATATTATACAGAAAGGAGAACTGCTACACATGTCACATTTCCGTGATTCAGAGATGTCATTAATTGTAAGATTCACTGTTGCTTTCTAGAACTGTTTTTTTTTTTTTTTGAGAAAAGTGCATAGAGAAATGGCATTGATTTGTAAGTATCACCCTGATTTCAGAAACATTAAAATGATCATGTTAGAGTTAAGAAAATACAGTATATGAATGTGACCCAGATTAAATTCCTTCCAAAGTCTTCTTTTCCTGTTTCATAATTTTTAGTTGCAAAATCCTTTTTGCTTGTTCTCTGTGTTTCCTGTTACTTGTTTTTGCTAACGTCTTTGTCCAAATTCATCTTACCTCTCTTTCATTTGGTCTCTGGAACACAACTAACTTCTTTGCTTTTAACCTTTTCCCCTAGTTTAATCTTTAAAAATTCCTGTCTATGAAAAATTTCCACTTAGAACCATTCTTTAGAGTCTCAGTTTTAAATTGATATGTATGGTCTTCAGTTTATTAATATTGAGTTCAGCTATCTTTTGAGAGTCCTTTAGTGAGCCAGACATTGCTAAATTGAGACTTGCTTCTAGGTTTTGAGAAACTCAATCTACTTGCACTTCGATCCTGGATTCTTGATTTCAAAGAATATTAACAATTAACTCTCTGCTACCCATCTGTATTTGTAGTATACTACATTCCTATTGTAATACTCCACTCCAGCGAGGCCTAATATATTTTCAGGTCTGTCTGTCATCTCCATCTCTTATGTGTAACCTAACTCTTAACATTTAAACCCAAGGTTGCAAATTCTCAGCCCTTAGGCAGAATGTGGATTATTAGACATAACTTCTTGGCCTTGGAGATGGCAATGGCAACCCACTCCATACTCTTGCCTGGAAAATCCCATGGACAGAGGAGCCTGGTAGGCTGCAGTCCATGGGTGGCTAAAGAGTCAGACACGACTGAGCAACTTCACTTTCACTTTTCACTTTTCACTTTCATGCATTGGAGAAGGAAATGGCAACCTGCTCCAGTGTTCTTGCCTGGAGAATCGGGAGCCTGGTGGGTTGCCGCCTACGGGGTCACATAGAGTCGGACACAACTAAAGCAACTTAGCAGCAGCAGCAGCTTCTTGGCCTTGCACAGTATTTAACATTTTCAGAATAGTTACACAAAATCCAAATGTTACTTTCTGTTGAAGAACTGGAACACCTGGCAACATTGTGTTCTCATTTCTGCATGTCAGCCATCAGCTGGACCTGCCTAGGTACTTGTCCCCCTTAAATAGAATGGGTATTTTTTTGTCGTTTGCCTCAATCAGGCCCCAGTAAGTGCACTTCCATTTGTTTCCACTTTATACTAGCCCCTATAAACAATTGATTTTCTAATCCCCATTCTGAGTCTTTCTTCTTCAGTCCATACTTGGAAACTGACCTCCTAAGTGCTCAAAGATTGCTTATTTTAGGAATGTATTACCTTGAGGTGCAGTTTTAGATGCTGATAATATATGTAGAGTAGGGAGTGTTCAGTTAACTTTCTCAGTAGTTTCCCATTGCTTACAAGCGTGTGTCAGCTTGCCTAGAATCCTAGTCACTAATTCCTATGTATATATGAGTGTGTTGCATATCCCTTTCCTTAGATTTTGGTCTTGTTGAAGGCAGTTAGCTTCCATCTCTTCCTTCTAATCAGACAACCAAGTATTTTTCTTTATTACCTACTATGTTTCAAAGGGTGTTGGTTTAGTTGCTAAGTTGTGTCTGATTCTTTGCGACCCCATGGACTGTAGCCCGCCAGGCTCCTCTGTCCATGAGACTTTCCAGGCAAAAATACTGGAGAGGGTTGCCATTTCCTTCTCCAAGAGATCCGCCTGACCCAGAGATGGAACCCTCATCTCCTGCTTGGCAGGTGGATTCTTTGCCACTGAGCTACCTGTTTCAGGTACTCTTAACTTTACATGGAGAATTATGTACTCAGAGTGTTAAGTGTATCTTTTTGAAATTGAGGAGAAACATCATTGACTTTTTTTTGCCCTCAATAGAAGGTTCAGTTTATTTGTAACATTTGGTCAGTTCAGTTCAGTCTAGTCGCTCAGTCATGTCCGACTCTTTGCGACCCCATGAATCGCAGCATGCCTCCCTGTCCATCACCAACTCCCGGAGTTCACTCAGACTCACGTCCATCGAGTCAGTGATGCCATCCAGCCATCTCATCCTCTGTCGTCCCCTTCTCCTCCTGCCCCCAATCCCTCCTAGCATCAGTCTTTTCCAGTGAGTCAACTCTTCGCATGAGGTGGCCAAAGTACTGGAGTTTCAACTTTAGCATCATTCCTTCCAAAGAAATCCCAGGGTTGATCTCCTTCAGAATGGACTGGGTGGATCTCCTTGCAGTCCAAGGGATTCTCAAGAGTCTTCACCAACACCACAGTTCAAAAGCATCAATTCTTCGGCGCTCAGCCTTCTTCACAGTCCAACTCTCACATCCATACATGACCACAGGAAAAACCATAGCCTTGACTAGATGGACCTTAGTCGACAAAGTAATGTCTCTGCTTTTGAATATGCTATCTAGGTTGGTCATAACTTTTCTTTCAAGGAGTAAGCGTCTTTTAATTTCATTGCTACAGTCACCATCTGCAGTGATTTTGGATAGTATAGTGTTTAAGAAGTTGCTTTATGTGCTGCAACATATTTTTTGAGGGCAGGTTTATTATGCTTTCATCTGGCTCTGTGTGTAGCAACCACTAAAGATATACAAAAGTTTTGTTAGGAGATTGAAATGATAGACCCGAACTATTTTTCTTTTCATTTTTATCCTTTAAAGTATCACTGAATTCTGTGCACTGATATTCATAGGCACTAAACAGTTGGAGAGAACAGGAGGGATTTTCCATTTCCTTTCTTTTACTTAAGGCAGACAAAACATTCACTCAGGTGCTCTGCTGCTCTTCATCTGTACATAGGCATGAGCACTTCCCAAAGACTCCAGTGCCACATTTACCCCTGAGTGACTACTCCCCATGCACACATTTATCTTGAGAGCTACCCCAGGATGTGCTGAGATTCAGTTCAACAGAATCCTAGTCTTAACTGTTCCATTTTATCCAGTTGGAATACCTCAGGAAGTGTGTTTACGATGATAAAAATGGCTAGGGAGCAGTTTAAGGGTAAGTGAAGGAGTAAAGTGGGGTTAGGATGGCTGTCCTTTTGTCTTTCTCCTATAGCTTCTTTCTTCCTTGTAAATGTTCATTGAACTTTTTAACTGTCAATTTTATCCATGTGTGCCTTTCTACTTGGCTTGTGGGTACCTGTGTATGTGTGTGTGTATGTATGTACAGGTACTAGGATTAACCAGGAATAAGCTATTAATTTGCTGGGCTTGTATTACGTAGTTTCTCTACATAAATTTTGTTGTCATCCAGAGGGCTCTTTTACAAAGAACAACTGAAACATTTCTTAGGACTTTTTTGGTGAATTTAATCATAAAATTAGTGTGTGTATGTGTTTGTAAAGAGGTAGCTCTGCTAACAAGGCTGATAGTCTATTTGTGTTTGTTCTCTACTTTGATCAACAGTTTAGCTGCTCTTTCACCCAGACCTATGCTTCAGACTTCCTTCTTGCTGTCATAGCTCTCTATAAAGTAGCTTCATTGAAAATCAGCTGTCTCAACTCTGAAAGAGTACTCTTTGAAGGCATTTCATACATAGTTTTCTGATACCCAAAGGAGAAGGGTGTGGTGGAACATAGGGAAATGACAACCTTACTAAAACAGCAAGGCCTATTTCTGGCAAAAAGCAAAGAAGAAAAAACCCCAGGACGTCCAAATAATTCCCAATGGAAAGTGATATTTACAAATGTAATCCTGTCTTAGCACAGTGAAAGGCCACCTTTTTTGGAAATGTGTCCTGCAAAGATGGTATTACCAATGCAATTTATAGCACTGGGAGAGGAAAGCTGTCTAGGATCGAGGACAGCCAACTCTGAACTGAGCCTAAAGTAGAAACTCTTTGAGAAATATCAGCAGTCCTTGATGTGAAAAGATCTGTGGGATTTCCTGCATTTAGAACCTGTGCTTTCTTATTACAGTGGTTAAAGTTGTAAATATTTCTTAAAAATAGTTGAAAAAAAAAATAACCTTGGTAGAATATTGCAGGTAATGTGGTATAGACTTGTTAATGAAAAGAAAATATTACTCTGCTGGAAGATAGAGTCCTAAAGTCTGAGTTTAGCAGGTTTTATCACTGGGTGACTTTCTTCTTGATGGCATTTCTTTCTCAAGTTCCCTGAACTTGGGGCGGTTTTCAAGTTTGTAATTCCAAGACTTCAGCATTATTTTGTAAATACATTCTGGACACTGCTGAGAGACTGACATCCAGTATCTTCTTTCCACTTGCTCTTGTGCTTGCTGATTTGTCATTCCAGGGTGTGGACAGACCCCTAAGCTGAAGGTCTCCCAGAGGAGGATGCCAAAGCTCCATGCGTCACTCTCAGAACGATATCTCCCATAATTGAGAGCTTCTGGTGCTGTCCATTTAATGGGAATCTGCTTTAAATCAGAAGATGAATACACACCACCATCCTCTTGACGAGACATTCCAAAGTCACTGGTTTTCAGAACATTATTTTCACCTCCAAGCAGTTTCTTGCAGCAAGGTCCCTGTGTATACAATTTTTACCTGAGATTTGCCATCCAGAAGCAGCATCTAATAAAAATGTCACTGTTTTAGGTCATCCTTCTTTCTCAGAAAGGAGAGGAAATCACGTCCTGGAACAAGTCCCTTAATTTTGTAGATAGGCTGTATTTGTGTGCTAACGTTTACGAATTTTACAATATTGGTATGATTATATTGCTTGAGGATTTTGGCTTCTTGTAAAAATTTTAATTTCAGTTCCTGGGAAAGATCATCTTCACATGTTCTAACAGGGATACCAATTTTATGTTTTAATGTACCCCTAAATGTGTCATCAAAATTTCCCTTGCCCAGTAATTATGACAGCTTTGTGATTGAGATGGAGAAGGCAGTGGCAACCTACTCCAATACTCTTGCCTGGAAAACCCCATGGACGGAGGAGCCTGGTGGGCTGCAGTCCATAGGGTCGCTAAGAGTCGGACACGACTGAGCGACTTCACTTCCACTTTTCATTTTCATGCATTGGAGAAGAAAATGGCAACCCACTCCAGTGTTCTTGACTGGAGAATCCCAGGGATGGGGGAGCCTGGTGGGCTGCCGTCTATGGGGTCGCACAGAGTCTGACACGACTGAAGCGACTTAGCAGCAGCAGCAGCATGATTGAGAACCCATTTCTTATACTGATACCATGATACTCTTTATTGTAACATGGACTTTTTTGGCAGTTAAAAAAAATGAGTTAAATTCACATAAAATAAAATTTGCCAACGTGGTTTTTAATATATCACTATGTTGTAACTATCACCATTAATTCCAGAACATCTGCATCATCCCCGAAAGAGACCCCATACCTGTTAGAGTCACTCCCAGTTCTCTCTTTCCCCTCCCCTTGGAAGTAACTAAAGTATTTTCTTTTTGGATTTGCCTATTTTGGACATTTCATAAAAATGAAATCATTCTATATGTGGCCTTTTGTGTCTGGCTTCTTCTACTTAGCGTCATGTTTTCAAGATTCATCCATGTTGTAGCATGTATAAGAGCTTCATTTCTTTTTATAAGTGAATATTATTCCATTGTATGAATTTGTACCACATTTTGTTTATCCATTCATCAGTGATGAACAGGAACAATGATTTTTAAGTATTAAAATTAATTGTAAGTTCAACATATGTGTATCTATAATTATAATTGGTAATGTCAAGATTATACATGATGTGAACAGAATGCTGTATAGAAATGATATGTAAATTTTTGTCAGCATTTCATGCAAGTGTGATGATTTTCTAAGACCCTTCTAGCTCTGATTTTATGAAATGTGTGAATGTAGTATTTCATCAATAAAATTTAATGCCTTAAGCATTAATTTAAAATTTGAATGAGAACAATGTTAGGCAGATAACTTATTTGCCACATGTTGTAATAATCATGTTTTGATTTATTTCAAATATGCAGTATTTGAAAAATGTCAATACATAAAGGAAACGAGTATAATTAAGTCAATATATTTTTAAAGCAATTTTTATAATTTAGCAGACATTGCATCTTAATATAAGTAACTATTAAAATCATGTCCTCATGAAAAAATGTGATGTCATTTTTCTTTTTATTGATCATGTAAAATTGGTTCCTTTTCATTGCTATGTGTTGTTTACTTTTGACAAGCTATTGCTTGTCCCAGTGGAATGTTTTACTTGTTTCTATTTCATTTTTTCCTTCCTCCCTTCCCTCATTCCCCTTTTTCCTCTCTCTCAGATAAAATACAAGTTATCATAGTATGCCAAGTAGGCAATAAGAAATACACAAATATTTTATCCTTATCTAGTGACTTAATTCAAGCATTTGTTATTCACAGAACTCATTGATTTTCTTTCTTAAATCTTCCTTCTCTTTTTTCTTCCTTCTTCCTTTTCTCCTTCCTTCTCCTTTCATCTGTCCCTCCTCCGCCTTCCATCCGTCACCTCTCTCACCCTCCTTCCTTTCTTATCTATCAATGTAATCACTTTGTTTCTTTCAGGTGAGATTGGAATGAATTGTTCAGCTGTGACCAGAAATTTATTTTCCTGAGTAGATTGCCAAGAATTATGAATGAAGAGGGCCCATTTGCATCTCCTTAAATTATTCAGTTATCTGCTTTATTGCTCCATGCCGAAAACTTAAAATTGTTGAGTTGTGCATTACTGTATTTAACTTGTTGCTTAGTTTTACATGTTTATTTTCAGTAAATGGCTGAAAGTGTTAACTGTTTCATATTTTTAGCACAATGTGCTGCATACAGTTTCCAACAAGCAAATAAGGTTACATATGTACAGAATTTCACTTTAGAGTAACTAAATATTGCCTGGGTTTATTTTTTTTTTCAATATGAAATGCTTCCTTTTTATTGTTTGAAATGGAAAATAAACAATTATTGAACCATTTTGAATTTACCTCAATTAAAAACTCAATTTTAACTTATTATTTGGCCTGTTTTATATTTAGTTAGTAAAAAAACAAAGTGGGAGCAGTGTCTTATGCAATGCCTAGGAATCATTTTATATAGTTCGTGTACGACATTAAAACATGTTTGAAAAAAAAAAGTACCAGCACTCACTTGTCCCTTGCCATTTTTTCTTGTAATTATGTTAGAAAAATCAAGGGGTTGGGGGGAATAAAAATATGTTTTAATTCTACAGTCAGAGAAGCTTTGTATTGCTGAACTTTCATCTGGAAAAGTTTCACAGTGACATTTTTAAAAGGAAATTTTTTTATCTATTGAATTCTACCCATGTAACCTTTTTTTCTAAATAAACAATAGTTTTCTCAAATGATTGTATATCATTGTGTATATTGTTGCTTATTCAAAATAACTTAGCTAAGATTCCTAGCCCTTTTCTTCTTATTTGTGTCTTAGTCCATGGACCACAATGTTTCCAAATGACAGACATCTTATCCAATAATATGAGAAAATCCTATTTTCTTTCCTCTGCACCTGGGGTAGAAAGTGGGCTGAAATCATGCCCAGACTTATTCATTTACTCTTCAGTTTCTTGAACCCCAGTGATACCTATGCAAATTAATTTTTTGTAGAGAATGACAGTAAAGGGTTTGATTTTTAAAAGGATTGAGACATGCTAAGTATATTTTAGAATTGGCAGAGGAATATAAATCTCAATGCCCCATTTCAGGTCATTATAATTTGCAAATTGATGAGCACAGTGATTATTGTAGAGTGATCCACTCAATGGCTGTTGAGCACCTATAATGTGCCTGGCATTTAAAAAAAAAGATACATTGTTAGAATGATTATGCCAGTGAGAAAATAATAATGGTTCACCTCAAAATCATTTGTTTGAAACATCAGGGAAAAGCTTTCCAGTAGTTATGTTGCATTGGCATTTTAAAGATTTCATGATTGTGAAAATTTGCCAGAACTTAGCATCAGAATCTCTTTTCTGTGTTCTCCAGTTTATTGAACATAGGTAACCTTTGCTTTTTTGCTTTTGGCCTTGCTAGAAATGCATTGAGGATGAAAAATACTAACTTTGAACTTAATTGTCCAGAAATTTATGTTGCAAGAAGAAAATCTGTATTTGATAGCTATTTTAAGGCCCCTCTGTTCTACAGACAAAGAAGTATTAAGACCTAACTCCTATGTCTACAGTGTTTCCAATTCTAACTTGAGAGATAAAGGCCAATTGAGTGCTGTTGGGGGTCAGCAAACTTTCTGTAAGGAGCCAACTATTAAATATTTGAGACTTTGTGGGTTTAAATTAACCCATTTGGAACTCCTCAGCTCAGCATTATAGTATGAAAGCAGCCATAGATGGTATGTAAATAAATGAGCATGATGGAGTTCCAGTAAAATTTTATTTTCAAAAACCTGCTGCAGAGAATCCTATGGAAGATTTATTCAAAAAATATTTGAGTACTTACTATGCACCAGAGGTACAGCCTTGAGGAAAACAGTTTCTGCCTTCATGGAACTTCTATTCTATTAGGTTGGTGAAAAAGTAATTGCGGTTTTGGACCCTGAATTTTAAATCATAACTAGGCTCAAACACATCTTTGTTAGTCAAAATAGAAACCATTACAGTCACACTTTTGCCAATGAGAAATGTTTGTTTATTCCTATAGCATACAAATCCATGCTTCAGGATTCAACAGCTATTTTCTGCCTCCTGCTGGTTGTGGAAGTGTTTTCCCTGCAAAAAGTTGTCGAATTACTTGAAGAAGTGGTAGTTTGTTGGCGAGAGGTCAGGTGAATATGGCAGATGAGACGAAACTTCTTAGCCCAATTTGTCCAATTTTTGAACCATTGGTTGTGTGCCCTGCATTCTGTTGACCAGTGCCAGCTGTAGGCATTGCAATTTTCAGTGCATCTCATCGATTTGCTGAGCATACTTCTCATATGTAATGGTTTCACTGGGGTTCAAAAAGCTGTAGTGGATCAGACTAGCAGCAGACCACCAACAAGTGACCATGAGTTTTTTTGGTGCAAGTTTGGCTTTGGGAAATGCTTTAGAGTTTCTTCGTCCAACCACTGAGCTGCTCATCACGGTTGTCATATAAAATCCTCTTTTTGTCACATCACAATCCAAGAAATGGTTCACTGATGTGTAGAATAAGAGGAGACACTCCAAAATGATGCTTTTTTTGATTTGTCATCAGCTCATGAGGCACCCACTTATCAAGCTTTTTCACCCTTCAGGTTTGCTTCAAATGCTGAACAACTGTAGAATGGTTGACATTGAGGTTATTGGGCAACTCTTGAGTAGTTGTAAGAGGATCATTTTTGATGATGGCACTCAACTGTTGGCAACTTCCGATGGCCAGCCACTATGCTCCTCATCTTTAATACTCTTGTCTCCTTTGCAAAACTTCTTGAACTACCACTGCACTGCACGTTCATTAGCAGTTCGTGGGCCAAATGCCTTCTTGATGTTATGAATTGTCTTGTCTCCTTTATGACCTGTTTTGAATTCAAATCAGAAAAATCACTCGAATTTGCTTTGTCTAACATCATTTCCCTAGTCTAAAATATATGTAAAATACACAGCAAGTAATGTCATTAGCGAAAAACATAAAGCAAGAAACATGCATTGAAATGTATAACATAACCAAAATTATTTAAGAATGTATCCCAGTATCGAACAGCAAAGTTCAACAATGCAAAGTGGAGGCAAACAACAAATGGAGGGAGGGGGGGCAAAAAACCCAGGTAAGGAGATCATGAACTCCTTATTACCAAACTCAGACTTAAATTGAAGAAAGTAGGGAAAACTGCTAGACCATTCAGGTATGAGCTAAATCAAATCCCTTATGATTATACAGTGGAAGTGAGAAATAGATTTAAGGGCCTAGATCTGATAGATAGAGTGCCTGATGAACTATGGAATGAGGTTCGTGACATTGTACAGGAGATGGATCAAGACCATCCCCATGGAAAAGAAATGCAAAAAAGCAAAATGGCTGTCTGGGGAGGCCTTACAAATAGCTGTGAAAAGAAGAGAGGCGAAAAGGAAAGATATAAGCATCTGAATGCAGAGTTCCAAAGAAGAGCAAGAAGAGATAAGAAAGCCTTCTTCAGTGATCAATGCAAAGAAATAGAGGAAAACAACAGAATGGGAAAAACTAGAGATCTCTTCAAGAAAATTAGAGATACCAAGGGAACATTTCATGCAAGGATGGGCTCGATAAAGGACAGAAATGGTATGGACCTAACAGAAGCAGAAGATATTAAGAAGAGGTGGCAAGAATACACAGAAGAACTGTACAAAAAAGATCTCCATGACCTGGATAATCACGATGGTGTGATCACTCACCTAGAGCCAGACATCCTGGAATGTGAACTCAAGTGGGCCTTAGAAAGCATCACTACAAACAAAGCTAGTGGAGGTGATGGAATTCCAGTAGAGCTGTTTCAAATCCTGAAAGATGATGCTGTGAAAGTGATGCACTCAATATGCCAGCAAATTTGGAAAACTCAGCAGTAGCCACAGGACTGGAAAAGGTAAGTTTTTATTCTAATCCCAAAGAAAGGCAATGCCAAAGAATGCTCAAACTACCACACAATTGCACTCATCTCACAAGCTAGTAAAGTAATGCTCAAAATTCTCCAAGCCAGGCTTCAGCAATACGTGAACCATGAACTCCCTGATGTTCAAGCTGGTTTTAGAAAAGGCAGAGGAACCAGAGATCAAATTGCCAACATCCGTTGGATCATGGAAAAAGCAAGAGAGTTCCAGAAAAACATCTATTTCTGCTTTATTCATTAGGGCAAAGCTTTTGACTGTGTGGATCACAATAAACTGTGGAAAATTCTGAAAGAGATGGGAATACCAGACCACCTGACCTGCCTCTTGAGAAATCTATATGCAGGTCAGGAAGCAACATTTAGAACTGGACATGGAACAACAGACTGGTTCCAAATAGGAAAAGGAGTGCATCAAGGCTGTATATTGTCACCCTGCTTATTTAACTTATATGCAGAGTACATCATGAGAAATGCTGGACTGGAAGAAACACAAGCTGGAATCAAGATTGCCGGGAGAAATATCAATAACCTCAGATATGCAGATGATGCCACCCTTATGGCAGAAAGTGAAGAGGAACTAAAAAGCCTCTTGATGAAAGTGAAAGAGGAGAGTGAAAAAGTTGGCTTAAAGCTCAACATTCAGAAAACGAAGATCATGGCATCCGGTCCCATCACTTTATGGGAAATAGATGGGGAAACAGTGGAAACAGTACCAGACTTTATTTTTTTGGGCTCCAAAATCACTGCAGATGGTGACTGCAGCCATGAAATTAAAAGATGCTTACTCCTTGGAAGGAAAGTTATGACCAACCTAGATAGCATATTCAAAAGCAGAGACATTACTTTGCCAACTATGGTCCATCTAGTCAAGGGTATGATTTTCCCAGTGGTCATGTATGGATGTGAGAGTTGGACTGTGAAGGAGGCTGAGCGCCAAAGAATTGATGCTTTTGAACTGTGGTGTTGGAGAAGACTCTTGAGAGTCTCTTGGACTGCAAGGAGATCCAACCAGTCCATTCTGAAGGAGATCAGCCCTGGGATTTCTTTGGAAGGAATGATGCTAAAGCTGAAGCTCCAGTACTTTAGCCACCTCATGTGAAGAGTTGACTCATTGGAAAAGACTCTGATGCTGGAAGGGATTGGGTGCAGGAGGAGAAGGGGACAGCAGAGGATGAGATGGCTGGATGACATCACTGACTTGATGGACGTGAGTCTGAGTGAACTCTGGGAGTTGGTGATGGACAGGGAGGCCTGGCGTGCTGTGATTCATGGGGTTCCAAAGAGTCGGACACGACTGAGCGACTGAACTGAACTGAAGGAGATTGGATGAGGCAGGACTTACTCCTCTACATAACAGTGATCATGTGGAATGAAGATGTACAAAGCAGGATATTCTGAGGTGGTTATTGCTGTATGACTTTTATTACTACATAATGT